>NC_084820.1:60263710-60351210 GCF_958449725.1 Rosa rugosa | reverse complement strand
ATTTCACAATCATGATTTAGTTATCTTGTGTTTTGCAAGTGCATATTGTGATGAATAGAGACACTTCTACTTTAGAAGCTTGACATGGATTATACATTTTTAAGCTGTCTTTTAATTTTGATGCTGTCTAGAGTTGGAAACTTGGAATTTAAATGGTACCGGTCCTAGTAATTTTGATAGGGAAGCGACACAAGGTCGGTCTCTAAGGAGACGAAGACCAGTCTTGATAAATAACAGAGGACGACAAAAAACAAACCCAAACAAAGGAGTTTGGTTCTGTACCAATTTCTCAGATTGAGAAAAAGAAAGAGAACTAAAGAGACAAAGTCCTTCCGGATCTTTGCTCTGATACCAAGTCAAATGGGACAAGATTGAGAGAATGAATTTTCTGATATTTGATTCATCTCACAGTGTAGGTATATAAAGAGATCTACAGGAACACAATTGACTTGCGTCTCTATTCTCTACCATACATAGGAAAGGTAAGTACTAAGTACGATACAATTACAATATATTACATCCCTAATGTTATGCTATGACTCACGCTAACAATTCAAGAAATCCTTATCAAACTTCGTGGAAGAAGATCATGTCTGTCCATCTTCGTGGCATACACAAGATGGAGCATGTGACTGGAACAACCAAAGCTCCTAGTGAGGAAGATGAGGATGCCTACACTAAATGGGAGGATGATGATGGATCTGTAATGGCAATCCTGTTCAAAGCCATGACTGAAGATGTGCTACAGTTGGTGGAAGAGTGTGAGACTGCTGAAGCAATATGGAAGACATTGGGCGATCTATGCACCAATGAGTCTTATTTTATATAGGTTCATGAATTGATGTGCAAAACTGCCAATATGCAACAGAATGGGCAACCAGTAGCTGTGTATTTCACCAAGATGAAGAATGTATGGGCTGAAATTGATCAGAAGCGTCCTTGCAAGATCAAGAATCAGGAAGATCTTGTGTGGTACTAGAAGGAGAATGAGCTTGAAAGGGTTCATGTATTCCTGAGAGGACTTGATGAGAAGCATAACAGTGCTAAGGGAGAATTACTCAGAATGACAGACCCTCCTAATCTAAACACAGCTTTCACATACATTCGCAAGGATGAGTCTCAGCAGGAAAGTGTCAAACATGCATAGGTTGAAGTGTCCAGCCTAGCCATTCAGGCTAAGTCACCAGCACCTTTCCTTCAGCAGCAGAGTTCAGTCCCACTTCATCAGCAAGGCTTCACCAACCACCCTCGTCCTCAATGCTCTTATTGTAATGACCTTGGACATGTTCGAGATACTTGTTGGAAACTGAATGGGTACCCTAAAAAGAAGGGTTATCGTCCTAAGGCAAAGGCAGCTGCGGTTCAGTTGGTCCAAGAACCAGACTTCTATGGCGTGGCCGAACAAGATCATCATACGGCCGGTGGGCTATTCCTACAGCCTCTACAGTTGGTCATGGTAAGATTGGTATGGCTTTAAAGGTTTCTAACTTTGTTGGTTCTAATACATGGATTATTGATTCTGGTGCCTCCTATCATATGACTTATGATAAATCGTATTTTATTGAATTATCTTCCCCATCAGTGTCCTATGTCACCAATGCCAATGGTGAGGCATTTCCTGTGTTAGGGTCAGGGTCAGTTCGTATTACTCCCACCTTAGAACTTCATAATGTGTTATATGTGCCTGACTTGTCTCATCACTTGATATATATGTTCCATAGTTGAATACTGAGTCTAAATGCTCCGTAACCTTTTATCCTATGTATGTGATTTTTCAGGATCTTCTCACCAGGGAGATAGTCGGTCGGGGGTATCTGAGGGGCAGGTTGTTCCATCTGGATCAGACATACGTAGGGGAGAAACCAGGAGCACAGTCCCGCGCCGCTTTGACTTTGAGTTCTGATAAGCTAAGTGAAATTTGGTTGTGGAATCGCCGTTTAGGGCATTCATCTTTTAGTCTTATGAGAAAAACCATGCCTACTCTGTTTATTGGTGTGGATGAGTCGGTTTTACATTGTGAAACATGTGTTTTGGCTAAGAGTCATCGTGCTACTTATTCTCCTAGTGTTTCTAATAAAAGTGCAATTCATTTTTAGTTGATTCATTCTGATGTTTGGGGACCTTCGAGAGAGCCCACTGTCTCGGGTATGAGATACTTTGTGTTGTTTATTGATGATTGTACAAGACTATCATGGGTTGCTCTTCTTAAAACCAAAGATGAAGTTTTTCCAGCTTTTCAAACTTTTCGCACTCTTGTTCAAACACAATACCATAGCAACATTAAAGTCCTTCGTTCTGACAATGGGGGAGAATATGTTAATCATGTTTTCCAAGAGCTTTTCAAAACCCATGGGATTTTTCCCCAAACTACATGTCTACAAACACCAGAACAAAATGGAGTGTCTGAAAGGAAAAACTATCATTTACTTGATATGGCTCGTGCCCTTCTCTTTAGTGCTCATATGCCTAAGTATCTTTGGGGCGATGTTGTACATGCTTCCTCCCATCTTATCAATCGTCTTCCATCTAGTGTCCTTCAGGGAAAAATTCCATTTGAGGTTCTTGCATCTCATGTCTCCTTACCTTCATTTCATAATCTTCCAGCTCGTGTCTTTGGTTGTGTTGCGTTTGTCCATATTCCTAAAAAACAGAGGTCTAAGTTGGATGCCCGGGCACTTAAGTGTGTGTTTGTTGGCTACGGAGGTTATCAGAAAGGGTACAAGTGCTATCATCCACCTACCAGAAAGTACTATGTCACTATGGATGTTACTTTCTTTGAAGACATGAGTTATTTTTCCTCTTCAGATACAGCTCTTCAGGAGGAGAATTCATATTTGAAGAGCTGTATCATGGAGAGGGGGAGGTATCAGAAGGAGGAGGAGAAGTCACACAGGTATTAGAAGGAAGAGGAGAAGTCACACAAGTATCAGAAGGAGGAGGAGAAGTCACACAGGCAGGGGGTATTTTGATGGATCCAGTTGAGACCATTAGCTCGTCGCCTCCAGCAGCAGAAGCTCTAGACATCCAGGCACCAGTTTCAATCACTGAAACTGAGGTTGAAGACACAACTGCTCCTCCTGCCATTGGTAGGGGTCGTCAACGGGCCGGGCCGGGCCTTGCTATATTTTTAAATAATAGCGGGCCGGGCCGGGCCGGGCTTTATTAAAAATAGACGGATCCAAGCCCGTCCATATAAAGCGGGCTTTGCGGGCTTTTTCGGGCCGGGCCGGGCTTGGCCTTGCGGGCTTTTTTGGGCCGGGCCTTGCGGGCTTTATGTATAAATAAATATTTAAAGACACAAATATTTTTTTTTTTAATCAAGCTTTGGAAATTCATTGGATAATGATCAAATACAATCAAAGATAACATATCTATAATTCTATATTGTACCAAAAAAAAATCTTTATTTATATATAGATACGAATTTATTGATAAATAAATTTTTAAAGGCACTAATTTTTTCTAAATCTATATTTATACATCATACACTCCAAAGAGCAACATATAACAATTCAAAGAAAATGAGAAAATTGACCGTTAGATGTGATTATTACAATAAAATAAGAGTGTGGTTAAAAATTTAGTCAATTTCACCATAGTTTCAAACCCGATCGGATTGGTCAACTGTAGTCACTTGCATGTTTTCTTGGTTGACCGATGGCGTGATGAACGCAAAACTTGCTTATTTTTTTACATCACGTTTGTGAATATTTCATCGATGGATGTGTGTGGACATAAGATAAAAATTTCAATTTTTAATTACAAATACGTTGGCCTATACTAATTTGTCTCCTAAAGTTGTATGACTTATACATTGCATTTAAATTGTTGAGGTCCATTCTAAAACAACCGTGAAGTGGAAGATGAATTTGGAGAAACCAACCGCTCGATTGAGAGATTGTAATATTTTATGGTGGTTGTAAAAAATCTAGCCAATTTGGTTATCGTTTCGAATTCGATCAACTAGGTCAAACGTAGTTACTCTTATAAACCTATATTTATATATCATACACTCCAAAGAGCAACCCCTATCAATTCAAAGAAAATGAAAAAACCGACCGTTGGATGAGTTTATTACAATAAATTATGAGTGTGATAAAAAATTTAGCCAATTTCACCATATTTTCGAATTCGATCGGATTGGTCAACCGTAGTCACATATATGTTTTCTTGGTTGACCGATGGCGTGACAACCGCGAAACGTGCTTATTTTTTCACATCACGTTTGTATATATTCCATCGATTGATGTGCATGGACATAAGATAGAAAAAATTAATTTTAATTACAAACACATTGGCCTATACCAATTTTCTTCCTAAAGTAGTATGACTTATACATTGCATTTAAATTGTTGAGGTCCATTCTAAAATAACCATGAAGTGGAAGATGAATTTGGAGAAACCAACCGCTCGATTGAGAGATTGTAATATTTTATGGTGGTTTTAAAAAATACAGCCAATTTGGTTTTCGTTTCGAATTCGATCAACTAGGTCAAACCTAGTTACTCTTCTAAACCTATATTTATATGTCACACGCTCCAAAGAGCAACCCCTATCAATTCAAAGAAAATGGGAAAACCGACCGTTGGATGTGATTATTACAATAAATTATGAGTGTGGTTAAAAATTTAGTCAATTTCACCATAGTTTCGAACTCGATCGGATTGGTCAACTGTAGTCACTTGCATGTTTTCTTGGTTGACCGATGGCGTGATTAACGCAAAACTTGTTTATTTTTTTACATCACGCTTGTAAATAATTCATCGATGGATGTGTGTGGACATAAGATAAAAATTTCAATTTTTAATTACAAATACGTTGGCCTATACTAATTTGTCTCCTAAAGTTGTATGACTTATACATTGCATTTAAATTGTTGAAGTCCATTCTAAAACAACCATGAAGTGGAAGATGAATTTGGAGAAACCAACCGCTCGATTGAGAGATTGTAATATTTTATGGTGGTTGTAAAAAATCTAGCAAATTTGGTTATCGTTTCGAATTCGATCAACTAGGTCAAACGTAGTTACTCTTATAAACCTATATTTATATATTATACACTCCTAAGAGCAACCCCTATCAATTCAAAGAAAATGGAAAAACCGACCGTTGGATGAGTTTATTACAATAAATTATGAGTGTGGTAAAAAATTTAGCCAATTTCACCATATTTTCGAATCCGATCGAATTGGTCAACCGATATTTAGAATATATATATATATATATATATATATGCACATATTTTATATAGAAGTATAAGAACTTCCACACACACACACATATATATATATATATATATATATATATATATATATATATATATATATATATATATATATAAACACACACACACACATGATATATTGATATATATATATATATCTCTATATATATATAAACACACACATATTATATATATATATATATATATATATATATATATATATATTTATAAACACACACACATATATAGATATATCTATATAGAACACACACACACACACACACACACACACACACACACATATATATATATATATATATATAAACACACACAAATATATATCTATATGTGTGTGTGTATATATTTATAAACACACACACACATATATACATATATATACACACACATATATATATATATATATATAAACACACACACACATATATATATATATATTTATATATAATATTTTACGGGCTTTTACGGGCCGGGCCTAGCGGGCTTTTACGGGCCGGGCCTAGCGGGCCTTTGGCGGGCCGGGCTTTTGCGGGCTTTTTGCGGGCCGGCCCACTACCCACCCGAGGCGGGCTTTGCGGGCTTTTTAACGGGCCGGGCTGGGCTTTTAGCCCTCAGGGCCGGCGGGCCTCCATCGGCCCACTTGATCCGCGGGCTTTTTGATGAGGCCTACATTTGAGGTATGTCCATCCACTGGTACTAGTAGTAGTGAGTCTAATGTTGGGCAATATGTGTTACCAAATATGTTGTCTGATCGTCTACAACTTAAATTTCAGCGTAGGTTCCAAGGAGGGAAAATTCCCGCGCAGCCGTGCTATGTACAATGGTTTTGGTGCTACTATAAACAAGTTTCATTCAGACAACAGAAATAAGGTTTTTACGTTGTGGGATCCTCAAACCATGACCTATATAAGTTCTCCGAAATTGTACGTTTTGGGGTAGAAGGAGTTGCATTTGGGGGCACATCCAGAATTGCCAATAATATCTAATTTAATCATACAACACAAGTCAAAAACTGTTGTATGATAAATTGCAACCTAGTATCACACAACAGGTATAACCATGATGTTGTACAATGTAGTACATATTTGGACACAAATTTGTGTCAAGCTAGGCGGGAAATCTCCCACCCTTTTTTTTAATCTTTCACACAACAGAATACTCTTGCCAGCGTTGTGGAATCACCTTCTCCATAAAAACATCAAAATTTTTATGGCCTTATACAACGTATGGTTCTTAGTCATGTTGTGTGATTGACTTTTCATCATCACACAACAAATTTTTTTTTTTCGTTGTGTAAAAAGTGTTGTATATTGAGGTTATTGGCCTAGTGTGAAAAATGTCATAAGTGTGAAGACAGTTTAACAAGTGTTAATAAAGGCCGCCCTCAACCTTAAGGGACCTGAACTAGGTACTAATAAGGGGTTTAGGCCAATATTAACAAAAGAGACTTCACCCATTCCATTCAATTTACAACTTACAATTAAAACTTGTATTCAACAATATAAAAAAAAAAAACAACCTAGTAAGTTTACACTAAGTTTCAAACAATGTATATACAACAATTATAAACAAAAACAAGTGATTTTTCAATCCCCGGCAACGGCGCCAAAAATTGACATGCTATGAGTAGCACGCAATTTAACCCTACAAAATGTAGTTGTTAGTATAGAATAAGTAGGGATCGTTCTAGCCAGGGATTGAGGGTACACATGTAATTGCAAAAACAAATAAAGAATTTATAAAAATAAAATATTATTTACAAAAATAAAATAAAGAAAAGAAATATATATACAAATTAACGTAAAGATGGGGATTTTAGAATTATAAAATCAAAAGTTAAAATAAATAGAATAAAGAAAACGTAAAAACATATATACAAGGGTGGAATGCAATGAACAAAGATCAAAACCACAATCATATGCATGAAATCCAATTACAATTCCTATAGTTGATTTTCTATGTCATGAGAAATAAGTTGACCATGTGAAACGTTAATAAGCAAACGATTTCCCATATTTTACTTTCCTTGAATATTTAATCTAAGTGAAAGCACCTAAATTAAACCTATTGAACATGAAATCATAGTCTAGAAAGCTAGCTAATCAAGAACACATTCAACGCATGAAGAACAAAGAAATGATGTCAACCAAAGTGCACAACCTAGTATGAAAAAGTTCATCTATTTGCAATCCTCCTTAATTGATTTTGACTTTTGTCCAAAGCCTTCACTATTTAAATCTAGCTCCAATTACATGCATATATCCTAAGTTGGCCACCAAAGAACATAAACATACAATAGTTTTCTGTAATCCAAAATCAATCAAGCAATCTCACATAAGCAACGTAAAAATCAACATATAAAAATCACAACTTTATTTCAAAACATAAAAATGGGCTTTAAACTTTGCCCTTAACGTCATGTTAACTATAATTCATAGTTCTACAAAATCAAAATAAAGAAGACAAGAGAAAGGATATAATACACCGTGAAAGATGAATGATAAATCCTTGAGACGAATAACTCGAAGATCCTTGAAAGCAAGCAATCTTCTAGGGACGATACAAGGGTGGATGGCGGCTAGGAAATTGATGTATTGCATGGCTTCTCTTTCTCCTTGCTTGAAAATGCATAACTAGAAGACTAGAGAATGAAAAAGAAATGAAACTAAGAACTAGGAAATGGAAAAGGAAAATGGAGAGGAAATGGAGAGACAAAGAAGATGAAATGGATGAAGGAATGTGTTTGAGAGTGAGAGGAGAAGATGTTTATATAGGGAAGAAAAAGAAGAGTGAAATGATGAGTGAAAGAAAAATAATGAAAGTGGAGTATGGAAGTGATTTGTAAAATATGGAAAAGATGGAGTAATGATAAAATGAAAGCAAAGCATGAAGGTGCAGAAAGGAAGTGATGATGATCTATTAAAGAGATTGGAGTAGAAAAATATATCCAAGAAAAAAGAGAAAATCATCTAGCTTTCTTCATGTGGGTAGGAAACATGAACATGATGAATGTTGAGCTGGTTTTAGGTCAGTTTCTGCCCCTTTATTCCTTCAATTATTTCTCCATCAAGACTTCCTAATGGGCCTCCGATTTCTTCATATCAAATGTTCCTCTATGAGTGTAGATCATCCTGGTCAAATTTCAGAGTTAAATTCCATGTGGTTGGGCCGGAAACGCTGCTGGACTCCTTAGAGGTCCAGTTTTCCAGTTTTGCTTATGCAGAAAATTGGACTGATTGTTTGAAGGCTTTCCACTCAAAATTAGCTCTGGTACTCTTCATAAGAAATGATCCTTGGGATGTCTAGAATGGATCTGGAGAGTTTCAGCTCATTTGAAGTTCATTTTGTCAGGCGGCCGCTCCTTCTTCCTTAGTTGGCTTGGTTTCTTCTAGCCGGAGTAGGAAAATGTCTAGCACACTTTCTCTTCTCCATTATTTCCCTAGTCATTTCTGAACTTTGAGACTCCATTTAGCTCTTAAAGTATCATCACGAATACAATGTACCTATAAATCACCTAATAAGTTAAATTGATCAAGTTAAAGGACTTAGCGAAATATAATGTTTTAATATTATAAATGTTGCATTTTATGCTCCTATCATTAACTGGCGGGGGAGACAAAGACGATATCAACTTGGTAAGCAACCGATTGCATGACAAGGGAGAAGAGACTCCACAAAAATCAATTACAAGCTTCTTCGCAGCTTGGATAGTCGCGGCAGGAGAGATTGAAGTGCCTCTGTAGATAAAAAGCACATCTGGATTTTTAGATTGCCCATATAAGAATCTGATCATAGTAAGAATCTTCCGTTTTTCCAAAGAAGATGAATAATCTTGAGAATGTAGAAAATTTGGAACCCAAATATCAATAGTTGTGATGCTTGCTATATTTGTAGAAATAGATAAAGGGGACCCAAACCAGACACACTCCACCCACGGACACAAAAGTAAGACATGTTCAATTGTTTCAGCCTCTTGATTGCAAATAGGACATAAAGCCAACTTGTTCAACTTCCTTCTGTGCAAATTCTGAAATGTAGGGGCATTATTCATAATAATTCTCCACAAGAAATTTATAATCTTTGGAAGTGTTTTAATACTCCAAATTGCTTTCCAACATGCAGTATCCACTTGATGAGAAGTGTGAGTAGAAACTGGGGTAGCTCTAATCTTTTGACCATGATGCCAATGATAGCCACTTCTAACAGTATACGACCCATTCCTAACCCAAGGCCACACCAACCGATCCCCCTGTAGGCAAGACCCAATAGGTAATCCTAGAATTAGTTGGGCAATATTGGGTTGAATACATGGCAAAATGCCATCTAATCTCCAAGAGGAAGATTCCCAATCAATCAAAGACCCAACCTTACTAGGAATACAACTAGGAACTGGGGAAATTGGGATAATAGACCCATGATGGGGATTAGGCACCCAAGTGCTCTCCTAAATCTGAATAGAGTCACCATTACAAACTTGCCATTTAGAACCCCTCACAATTATGTCTCTAGCTTTAATTAAACTCGACCAAGCCCAGGAAGCTCTGTAACCTTTAACAGCACCGAATAAATCACTATTAGGAAAATAGCGAGCTTTAAGAGCCTTCACCCATAGATCATTTGGGTTATTGATAATTCTCCAGCATTGCTTAGCAAATAGAGCCAGGTTAAAGGACTCAAGATCCCTAAATCCCATTCCACCATCCGACTTAGGGAGACCAAGCATAGACCACTTTTTCCGGTGAATCTTGTTGCCTTGATCACTATGACCCCACCAAATATTGGTAAGAATTGAATTGATCTAGTTACACAAGGTTTTAGGAAACTTGAAGCATGTCATTGGGTAAGAAGGAATTGCATAGCCATAGATTTAATAAGAACCTCCCTCCCAGCCATAGAAAGTGAACTAAGTTTCTAGTTCTCCACTTTCCTCTGAATTCTCTCTTTAATGAAGACAAGAGCCTTTTTCTTTGATTTATCCCAAATTGTAGGGAGGCCAAGATAATTCTCGGGATTGTCAACTGAAGGAATATTAAAAAGATTGCTAATTGGATCAACCACCTCAGACGGGGTGTTCGGAGAGAAAAATAAACTGGACTTTGAGTAGTTTATCGATTGCGCCCAGAAGCTTCACAATAAGACTTGAAAACCTTGTCAAGAACTTTACAACAGTAGCTCTAATGAAAAAGAGAGAATCGTCTGCAAAGAAAAGGTGAGATAAGACCGGGCAACTTCTACTCAATTTAATACCAAGTAACCTTTCAGAATAGATTGAGTGACTAACATTGAGAGAAAGCACCTCACTTACTAACAGAAAAAGGTAAGGTGACAATGGGTCACCTTGCCTCAACCCTCTCTTAGGTTTGAGGAAACCGCCAGCCTTCCCATTGAGCACAACTGAGAAACTCACCGTAGTTACACAACTCATCACTAAACTAATCCAACCCCGATCAAAGCCGAAACAGTGTAATACCGCTTCAAGAAAATCCCATTCAACTCAATCCTAAGCCTTATTCATATCAAGTTTCATCCCCAATTCATGCTTGCCTTCTTCTCGTTTGAGCTTCAAGTAGTGGAAACATTCATGAGCCAACAGAATGTTATCTTGAATTTGACGTTCAGGAATAAAGGCATTTTGATTGTGAGTGATGATATCGGGTAGAAGCACTTTCAGCCTATTTGCAAGTAGCTTAGAGAGGATCTTGTAGGAGTTGTTATAAAGACTAATAGGCCAAAAAAGGGAAGCACTCTCCGGATTTGGAATTTTTGGGATTAGAGCAAAGGTTTTGACGAAAGAGTCAAAATGACTCTTTTTTTCGGTTGAAGATGCCAAATTTGGGGTGGGGGAGCTAAAATGACTTTGGCTATATGGGCCGAAGATTTCCTTTTAGCTTTGATTTGCTTTCATTGTATTATCCCCCCGAAAGAAATCCTAAAGAAAGCTAACTAGAAAGGCTTCCATCAAGTTTGGGATGAAGGAGATTCAAAGATAATTAGAGACAATATTAATGGTAGTTATAACACTCGGAGGTAGAACAATTGAAAACTATCATTCATGATATTCACAATTTTAAGAAATATTTATAATAATTTTTGTACAATTATAATTTTTTTTTGTTTGAAAGGGTACAATTATAATTTAAGAGAAGTAAATTTTCCCTTATTCGTGTTAACAAATAATTTAACAAATTTTAGCCTGTTGTAAATATTATATATATGTGGCTGTCCACTGTAAATACTCATTAGTTACATCCTTATGATGTGAACTCTACCCCAATATAAATAGGTCTAATGAGAATGAAACACACACTTCTACCTCCTCCCATATTTTGTTTCTCTCTTCTATCTCTCTCTTATTCTCTAGTTTATAACACGTTATCAGCACGCATTTGCTCTTATTTTTTTTCTTCTTCTTTGAACACCATGATGATCCGCAAGCCTTCTAGTATGAGTTTTTTTTTCTCTCCTAGATGAACATCAATTTTTTTATGCGATCATATAATTTACATATATTTGTATGTATCTATAATGTAATTGTTGAAATTTATATTTCATATACCACATTGAGAACTACGTGTTCCAATAGTCAAGACTCGAGTCCGCTGACCGAGTAGTCTTAGAAACTATGGTTCTATAACATCACACGAATGTTTTTCTCGTGTTTTCCTTATGGGATCCATTGTTCATATTTATGAACATTTCAAAACCTCTGTTTCGTATATGAATTTTCTATCATTGTTCATAGAACATATAGTTCTAATACTTATGGATCCCGATATATCTCATCTTTTCTCTTTGTAGAAAGATTACGCATCTGACAAAGTTGGACTTTGATCCTCTTGAAATTTCTGGCAATAACTATTTGAGCTGGGTTCTAGATGCCGAAATTCACCTTATGGCTCACAACCTTGGAGATGCTGTCAAAATTGACAATAAGTCATGAGTGCAAAATTGCGCTAAGGTTATGATTTTCTTGCGTCATCATCTTGACAAGAGCTCAAAAGATGAGTACCTTACGGTGAAAAATCCGCTTGAGCTTTGGCAAGCATTGGCTGATCGATTTGCTCACCAGAAAACCATTGTTCTACCTAGAGCACGATATGAATGGACGCATTTACTCCTTCAGAACTTCCACTATGTCACTGATTTTCAATTCTACTATGCATCAGATTACCTCCCAACTAAAATTATGTGGAGAATCTGTCAGTGAAGATAACAAGCTCAACGTCTCTGATTTTTTTGTAGACAATGGAATACATGTTGATGACAAGATCAGCGCCAATGTTCTTGACATCGGTTCATTTTAAGCCCATGTCAAGGCGTGTTTTTGTCTCTATTTATTTATTTGGTCATTTTAAGCCTATATTTTGGCACCAATTAAACGAAATTACATTTCATTATTTTTATTCTGTTTAGTCACATTTATTACGTTTAAGTTACCTTTATTACATTTCTTACATAACTAATTTAGTCATAATATTTGTTGAAAATATGATGATAATGTGAATGTTACCATTTCTATTATCATTATTTGGTAGTTATTATTATTAATAACTCATTTCATTACCATTTTTATTACTGATATATATGGCAGTTATTGTTATTAATAACTCATTTTATTACTATTATTTTGGTAATTATCATGGTTATTTATTTGATGTGATCATAATGGCCTGACATATTATTAATGCATATGATTATTTTATCATAATGTGCATTGTATGATTAACTTTTATTTTCTTCCCTAAAACAAATCATATTTGTACATTGATATTTGCTATCTGCCATGATTACATCTCTCAGCTTTAATTATACTTATAGTATATGTTTTTGAGCGATGTACACATTGAGTGTTGCGTTAATTATCTATAGTATTAGCAACATATTTATATATTACAAATACGTTTGTCACTTTGTCACACATATAGTTGAAATACTAAATATACATTTACATGTGGTTGTGAATTTTGTAATCACAAGAGGTCAAAATCTCTATTTTTCTTGATTCAATTACATGAGGACTTAAAATTCCTCCACTGATTGTTATACAATCAAATAGATCGAAACCTCTTGTTTCTTGCTCTCTAATTATGTGACGATTTTTTTCGATTCCCTTTATGAGTACATGTGAACCTTTGTTCATCCCACTTTTAGAACAAGTTTCTAATTGTGAAGACTCGAGCCCAATGCTTTGAGTACAGTATGAAATTTGATGAGGCTATAATCCTCCATTGTATTATTATTGGAGTATATGCTTATACCCATATGGAACACTGTCCTATACTCGAAATTTGAGTATATCATTTTGACATTTGTTTTTAGCGTCAAAGAATAAAATGAACCACATGTTCATCAATAAATTGAATGTTCATGATAAACATAATGACAAACATACTTGTCTTGCATGCATATAATGCAACTATGGACATGATCCATTGCAATTGTTGATAATTTTTCACAATTGATGCTTTCAAAAGCTAAGGTAACAATCATCTCAAGAGCTGCAGATCTTGATTGATGGCCGGCTCCAACTAAGCTCGTATTATGTTACCTATGTGGAATATCATTGCATATATTAATTTGGTGATGAAATTTTCACCTAAATTAAGTTGTATTAATCAACTATAGGTATACTACTGTATATTGTATCATGAACTAAAATTTTCATTGAGCCAAATAATTTTATTTTGGCGTGACTAATGTGTCATTTCTATGTCATGTCGACTCATCTACATACATGCTCTACATTGTTGTATAATACAACAACAGTTGCAAACCTTCCTAACAAGGAAGTTATAATTTATCGCATATTTGCAAGTTGTCACTTTAATAAGACAATCCTCCCGCCATTAGGGGGAACAATATCGTTTATGAAAAAAAGACATGAATTGGTGTGTGATATCTATCCACCATGTCTCATTTTAATTTTGAGAAAAAATCTCAATTCATTATCTTTTTTACCTAAAATTTGTTTTGGGCTCAACACCCTCCAATGGATATCATAGATCCAATATTTTTTATTGCACATTTTACAAATGATCAAACTAGATAGTCTTCCTGCGGTTAGGGGGAGGAAACACTATTGTAACGACATGAATTTATGTGGAATATATCCACCAAGTCCAATGTCTCAAGCTCCCTATAAGGGAAGATTATACAAGCCCTATAATGCTCTTCATGAGGTTATACAAAGATTCACATTCTTGAATTAATTTGTCCTTGAGAGACAACAAATGATAAAAAAGGCACGGGTACCTGATATGAATAAGCTTTTTATAGCTAATGCATGCCTATATTTTGAATGTGCATGTGATAGATATCTAATTGATGATTATTGATGATATCTCATCTGTAGTAGCTACTAAAAATCATCAAGGGCTGTATACTACCACGTTTCATTGTGTCGGCAAACTATAATATTGGCCAAATTGGAAAGAGGCAATTCCAATGAAATAGAATATTGTAAACGTGATGATATACTTGGACTTTATCAACCCTAAAAATTACAAGAGGGTGTACTAAAGTGAACTAAAATCACTATGACACAAGTCTCTTTATAGAGACATGGGACTATAATTCTTCTCCAAGCGACAACTTTTCTATAAGTACAATGTTACATATAGGTGTCATATTGACGAGAGGCTTATAGTATGTTGTCTTGGTTAATATGAAGATCTTATAGGCAAAATTGCTAAAGGTAAATCCCAAATCCTATGTGTCATTATAAGCATATTGCTTAAACAAATCCTTAATGGATTCATATTGCCAAAGGCAAGTCCATGAATGAATGAAAGAGCTTAAAGCTCGCTCATGGAATCATGAAGTCTAAAGTTCATATATACTCATTCATTTTACGGTCAAAGTGACTTATTGCCTCAATGAGTACTATGACAAGACTAAGAAATCGAATTCGAATCATGCTCACAATGTTGCAACATATTCTAACTTCTGCGAGGTTATGAATTTATCTAGAGCTCATATTGAGCATATATGAAATTATCAATTACACTAATTGATATTTATGGCTAAGTATGCCATACTTGAATTTCAATGCTCGGAATATTGTATAAAGGTAAATGTGTCAATTGTTGTTCCTTTATATTGTTATTCTTTGCTGATATCTTTATCTATAATTTGAGCATATGAAATTGGTTCTACTTGAGGTAAGATTTATTATCATAGTTTTATTGGTACTACCATAACCTTTGCAAGAATTGCAATTCATGATGAGTCCCTTTTTATGCAAAGCACACATAGTTTCACCTATGTGATCGGCACACCATATCCAATATACATGGTGCATATATTTTGTTACATACGTGATTGAAGCTTGCAACAATCAGGGGGAGATTCTCATCAAGGGGAGCATTCAAAAATTATGCTGCCTAGGATATATGCGCGTTGCACTCTCTTTCTCTTTCGACCAGGGTTGTTTTTATCCCATTGGATTTTTTGTTACCTGGCAAAAGTTTTTGACAAGGCAACATTAAGCGCGTCCAACACCATATCATTTAGTGGTGGACATCCAAGGGGGAGTGTTGTAAATATTATATATATATATATGTGTGTGTGTGTGTGTGTGGCTGTCCACTGTAAATACTCATTAGTTACGTCCTTATGATGTAAACTCTACCCCTATATAAATGAGTCTAATGAGAATGAAACACAAACTTCTACCTCCTCCCATATTCTGTTTCTCTCTTCTATCTCTCTCTTATTCTCTAGTTTATAACATGGCCGAGCAATAATTGAATCTAGATGTTGGAAATCTGACATTCTGCTTAATATATTATAACCGATCAATTTTGATTAATTTGACTCTAGTTGTGAAAAAAAAATTTAGTTTAGTTTATTTTTCTTTATTTTTAATATCTAATTTATCTTTTAAAAACACAACAATGATTACAAGGTATTAAGGGGTGGTTTTAGAGTACAAAAAATCAAGTAAAAAATAGGTGAGAGCGATCTCCGGTAGAGTGCGGTGGCCTTGGTCAGCCTAGCTTTGACGGCGGATTTTCACGCCGTGCTCAGTGTCAACACTCGAGATCGACGGGGATCCTTGCGAGGGTGAGTTTGGCTAACATCCTTTTACAAGGTGGAACTGTGTGTGAAGGAAATCGCGATCGGTGGTTCGATTGACGCAGACGGAGGCCGGCGTTTTGATTCACAGAGTAGCAGTGACGGTCACTCGGGGGTAGTCGGCATCGTTGTAGGTTGAGGTCGAGGAATAGCAGATCCAGCTAGGGGTCATCATGGGCCGGGCTAGGGCCGGCCCTACCCTAAATTTTAGGGCTTAGGGTAGGGCCGGGCTGAGGCTTAAATATACTAACCCTTACCCGCCCGAAAAGCCCGAGTCACTAGGGCCAAAAGGGCCGGGTCGGGCCTGCCTTCCAAATAGGGCCGAAATGGGCTTAAAAGGGCTTTAATTTGTTTAACAAAAAGAAATACATTCTTCTTTAATTTTTCCTTAAAATGTGGCTCCATGGTCATATATGCAATATAAGACTCATTGTTTTTTGTTGATCATATTTTATATATATATATATATATATATATATATATATATATATATATATATATATATATATATATATATTGAAATTAACTTATAAGTTATAAAATTTATAAATATTAGTTAATGTGGTTATATTTAATTAACTATCTCTCTAAAACTCTAAATTAATTTTTATTTAACAAAGGAAACAAGAATTAAAGAAAATAGAGATGAGGAAATCAATTACCAAAAAAGAGATAAGTTGTATGCTATAGAAAAAAAAGAAATTTATTTTTAAAATAGAAAAAATAGAAAATTATTAGGGCTTAAACGGGTAGGGCCTAGAGGGCCGGGCCGGGCTTGGCCCTAACGGGCTCAAACGGGTAGGGCCGAAGGGCCGAGCCGGGTTTCAATTGCATGACCCTTACCCTACCCTATTTGAGAAAGGGTCGGGCCGGCCTGCCCTAATGCAAGGGCCGGGTAGGGCTTCGGCCCTATGGGTCGGGCGGGCTTTGGGCGGGCTTAGGGCCGAAGGGCCAAATGATGACCCCTAGATCCAGCATACCAGATCGGAGCCAGCGGAAGGAATTGACGCACTAAGGTGAGAGCAAATCGTAGTTGAGAGCAGATCGTTCTTCGATCGGGTTTTCTTGCCGGCAAGGCGGAAGGAATCGAGGGCAGATCGGTAGTCTTCTGCCGGACGACTTGGCCAGGGTGCTCCAGCGCCTAATGAAAGGGTGGAACGGTCGGCCGCCGGATGGCCTGGTAGCAACAGAGGCTGGTCGGAGGTAGAGGTTTAGGTTCTCTTTCCCTTTTGATCGGGTTTGGGCTTGGGTCGTTGGGCCTGGGCTCAAACTTGGTCTGAGGGGTGCTTGGGCCTTCTGGCCTAGTCTTGAGCTCAAGCTTGGGCTGGTTGAGTTTGCTACAATGGCTTTGGACAAGAAGAGCAAGACCAACCTGTTGCCGAGGTTGTTGGCTCCTGAAGAGGTTGAGGATGGTGTTGGCTCCAATTAACCCTAAGGGGGAAGAGCTAGCATTTTCTTCAGCCTTATGAAGTTGGAGTAACCTTTATGAGTTGTTCTAAGATGTTTCTAGTTGTTATTTGTACCACAATAGCTTGCTAGCAGATTAGACTAGATGAATGATTTTTTCTTAGAATAGCGAGGTTGTTCGACGAGCGTCCCTTTAGACTTTAATGAGTTTAGTATTGACTTAAATAGGTTTATCCGGTGAGACCGGATATTCTTATGTAAGTGCAAGTTAGATTCTGACATGTTTTTATGGTTTTGATGACTAATAATATCAAATCTTATTAAAAAAAATGATTACAAGGTATTAAGGTAACAGTGGTGTCTGTGACAAAAAAATAAAAAAATAAACGTACAAGTTCACTTGGGTTGGCCAAGATAGAGTTGGACCCAACCCAAATGACTAGTGATGAAAAGTGAGGGAAGCGCTTTAGAATAGTCTGCGGTCGCCACTAAGCGAACTGAAACACTTGAAAAATGTCGGACGCGCTCAGCAGTCGGCGGCAGCAACAGCTAGTTCTCTCCGAGTCTCTTGATTTAGACTGTGTCATTGTCGACATCCTCTCACGGCTACCGGCCAAATCTCTGCTGCGATTCCGGTGTGTATGCAAAGCATGGCGGGCCTTGATCTCCGATCCTTATTTCATCAGAAAACACCTCAGCTGCATCAACACCAAAATCAGCACCAGCTACTCTCTCCTTATCAAAGATGATATTTTCCGATCCGCAGAGTACGAAGCAATATTGAAGTGTTTGAGCCGTGGTGGTCCTCTTCCGAGCAGAAGGCTTGATTTTCCGGTACTTGATCCATCGTTTGATATTGCTACTATTGGAATCGTTGGTAGTTGCAATGGCTTGATATGTCTAGTACGTGATATTGTTGCTAGAGAATCCTTTACCTTTATGTTATGGAATCCTTGTACTGGAGAATCCCAGGTGCTACCACAACCTCCCCTTCATTCCTCCCAACAATATTTTTTGGGGTTCGGTTATGATTCAACCACTGATGATTACAAAGTAATACTGGGAAGCTATAGATCTGGTCATGAATTTGTTGTTGTCTTTACCCTAAAATCGGGTTCATGGAGGAAGCTTGAAAGGCTCAACAGGTATTTCGAGGTGCATTGGGGAGGGTGTTTAGTTAACGAAGCTCTGCATTGGGTATTGGACGAACTGGAAGACGGTAGGTTAATTGCTTCAAAAATGGTGTCATTTGATCTAGCAGAGGAAAAATTTCATGAGATTCCATTCCCCTTTCCTCCCAATCCGGTAGACAGGCGTGAATTGATTGCCAGAGTTGGAATTCTTAATAATTGCCTAACTCTGTACTTTCAAACCATGGGTCACAGAGTTGGGTGCAATTTTAAGATGTGGGTGCTGAAGGACAATGGAGTCAAGGAATCTTGGACTGAAGTCATAAACATCCCTTCAGAGGTTATGGGTCAAGGTAAAGAGTATACATGCATCTCATGCATTTCTGATAATGGCGAGATTTTGATGCAGCCGGAAGTTGTAGGCCCCTTGGCATTATATAATCCGAGGGAAAAGACATATGGGATTGTCATGGACTATTATGATTACATGCACGAAACTGCTACATATATAGAAACTTTTGTTTCACCATTAACCGGTATAACTAGTGCAAGCTCGTGAGACGGTGAGACCAACCCAGCGAGTCACCTTAACTGCACTCCTTCTGTTTGAGATGCTGAAGTTGTATGTTGTGTCTATGTTTTGCTCCTTCTGTAGGAGATGCTGTAGTGAAACATAGACACAGGTGCTGAAGTTGTATGCTGTGTCAACTTATTTTTGGAATTTACTTTTATATGATACAAGTTTATAGCTATTTTACAAGATAGCCTCCAAGTGCCTATTATCATTGCATTTTTTTGTTCTGTGACTAGATGATGTGCTTATCCTTCTCTCCCGATAAAGCTATCACCTCTCCTTAAACTATGTCAATTTATGTAATTTGCCCCTATTTCTACCCTGGTGTTTGTGAAGCTACTCTGGCTACAAGGGAGAAAAACTGTAGCAGTTTTAGAACTTTGGCATCAATCTGTTCGATTATGGGGTGAGAATTGGCTGCCTTCACTTCCTTCTAAGTGTCTCCCTGCTCGGCTCCCACCTTCTTCTGCTTTTGTGGCAGACTTCATTGATCGGGATGCTCTCACTTGGAATTTACAATCTGTTCATCCTCCTCTTCATCCTGTGGAACAAGCAGCAATTTTGGCTGTTCCTTTACTGCATCCTGCCCCTCCTGATTGTTTGGTTTGGCCTGCTGAGAAACATGGTGAGTATACAGTTTGTTCTGGATACCACCTATGTCGTTTGACTTCTTCTCCGGTGGTTCATACCCATCCCTATACTTCACATTTTATTAATACTACTATCTGGAATTTTATTTGGTCTATCAATTGCTTTCCAAAAATCAAGCACTTTCTATGGAGGGCTATGCCAGGATCTATTGCAACTAAGGATGCATTATTTCATAGACACATTAGTCGTTCTCCTCTTTGTCCTCTATGCAATTTGGAGAATGAAACCATTGAGCATGTGCTTTTCACTTGTCCTTGGACTCGTTGTGTTTGGTTTGCTCACCCTCTTGGCTATCGTTTTCCATTGGAATCTATCACTTCACTTGCACGTTGGCTTCAATGGTTAAAGTCTTATTTTGTGGATGGGTCTGGTGACAAATCTTTGCTTCACACTCATGTTGCTTTTATTCTTTGGCATATATGGAAAGAACGATGTGTTTGTGTTTTCAATCATACTCCTCCTACTCCGGATTTGGTGGCTTGTAAATCTTTTGATGCTGCTCTTGAATATATTCAACGTCCATTGCCCAGGTGTGTTCGTCTCGTTACACAACCCCTCACTTCTCCATCTTTTTGGACTCCACCACCTCTTGGTACTTTTAAAGTTAACACTGATGCAGCTTGGCATTCAGATTCCCTCTCTTGTGGTATTGCTGTTTTGATTAGAAACTCTTCTGGGGAGCTTGTTGCTGGTTCTAACCAATCTCTCCATGCTTTCTCCGCCGTAGCTGCAGAGGCTTTGGCTGTGTTGGCAGGCCTTACATTGGTTGTTTCTTTAAACTTGTCTCCTATCATCTTGGCATCTGATTCTCTACATGTCATCTCAGCTCTTACTACTGAAAATTTTACTATGGATTGGACGGTGGCTCCCTTGATCTGGAAAATTCGCTCTCTTGCCACTTCCCATTCACATGTTAGCTGGAGTTGGTCCAGCAGACAAGCCAATCTTGCAGCTGATTATATTGCTGCTCTGGCTTCCAGGAGGATGTGTCCATCGGATTGGGTTTCCAATCCTCCTTCCTCCTTTTTAAATTTATTGTTGTCTGATGCTTCTCAGGCTTCTCACATCTCTTCTCAGAACTCTGTTCCTTTTGGTTTTGATGTGGGATAGCTTTTTCTTTGTAATCCTTTCTTTGTTCCTTTAATATAATTGTTTCCCGTAAAAAAAAAAAAAAAATTCACCTAGTATAGAGGGCCCTGTTGGTTCTGCCTTCTTGAATAATGATCTGTAGTGTCTGATTGCTCACATATGACGAACCCCTTGTGCCCCTGTGTCTTCTAATTCAATTATCTGTGGAGTATGCCAAATTCCGCCAGAACTGACATGTTGTAGAGTGAGTCATCACTCTGATTGAAATCATTACTGTTGGGATTGAATCTAACTTGTGTTGTAGAGTTACTAATACCGTGTTATGCTTTGCTATACTTTGCCTACTCCTTTCATATATCCATTTTCTGCATTTTGTTTTTGCAAACCTTGTTCTGTTTACACACTTTGAAACACACTATAAAGCTACCAAAGAAGCAAATAGATATTCATTGTAATCCCTAATATCTGGTTCAGCTGCAGGAATTTGGTGTGTTTGAAATGCTAGAGTTCACGAATTGCTATAACGTTGATTCAGCTATCTTGTGTTTGCAAGTGAATAGTGTTGTTGAATATAAGGATTTCTACTTTAGAATAGTTCATGCATCCTTAATCTGTCTTTTAATTTTGATGATGGTTAGAGTTGGAATATAAATGCTCACAGTAATGTTGGAAGTTTGATCATGGTTACTTTTTTTTTTTTTTTTTGAGAATGATTGATCATGGTTACTTGAACCCATTCTATTCTTGAAATGTTGGAAGCAGCAACAACTGGTTCTCTCCGTCCATCCATTTATGTTGGTGCAAGTCTCCCCATTGGGAAATGCTTTAGGCTTCTCAGCTGTTGCCACAAACCAACCCTTAACATGTCGGACGCTCTCTGCACTCGGCAGCAGCAACAACTGGTTCTCTCCGATTCCGGACACAGCTCCGAGTCTCTTGATGTCGACGCCGTCATGGTCGAGATCCTCTCATGGCTCTGGCCAAATCTTTACTCTGATTCCGGTGCGTATGCAAACCATGGCGGGCCTTGATCTCCGATCCTTATTTCATCAGAAAACATCTCAGCCGCATCAACACCAAAATCAGTAGTAGCTACTCTCTCCTTTTTAAGGATATCTCCAGTTTCCGATCCATAGACTGTGAAGCATTATTCAAGTGTTGAAGCCATGATGATGGTCCTGTTCCGAGCAGAGTGCTTGATTTTCCGGTACATGATCCGCTGTTTGAATTTGAGTTTATTGAGATAATTGGTTATTGCAATGGCTTGATATGTCTACTAATTGATTTGAATAATTTAGTCTTTATGTTATGGAATCCTTGCACTAGAGAATCCAAGGTGTTACCGAAACCTCCTACTGAGCACTTCCTAAAGTTTTATGGATTCGATTATGATTCCACAACCGATGATTACAAGTTAATAGTGGGATTTTCTGCTTCCACTGCCAGTGAATATGTTGCTTTTGCTTTTACACTAAAAACGGGTTCATGGAGGAAGCTTCAGAGCCTGAACCAGAATTTTAGGGTGCTTTGGCACGGCTGTTTAGTAAACGAAACTCTACATTGGGTATTAAATGAACGGGATGAGTTTCGTAGGGTGATTGCTTCCAAGTTAGTGTCATTTGACTTAGCCGAGGAGAAATTTCATGAGATTGCATTCCCATATTCTCCTAATTCTTTTGACAGATGTAATTTGGTTGCAAGAGTTGGAAATATTAGAAATTCTTTAATCTTACACTATAGACCCATCTCAACCAGATCTGGGTTAGATTTTAGAATGTGGGTGATGAAGGAATATGGAGTCGAGAAATCCTGGAATGAAGTCATGAAAATATCCCTTCAGAGGTTCTGCCTCGAGATCATTGTAGGTGCGAGAGGCCTTTATGCATTTCTGATGATGGTGCAACTTTGATTGATGTGTTTGATGTTTATGACGGTAGCTACTTCTTGACATTATACAATCTGAAGGAAAAGACGGCGGCTACTTATGTAGAAACTTTAGTTTCCCCATTAACAGGCAGTGGCGTGTGAAACAAACATTATGAGATGCTGGAGAGGTTTTTGGGATGACACTGATATAATAAGTAATCAGAAGTTCAGAACTGATTATGTACACCAACATGCTGAAATCAATCTCATTCCTGATTTCTATTGAATATAATGGGGATTTATTTTATTTTATTTTATTTTTATGAATTTTTCAAACCTTCCTGGAGTTCTGTAAGATATTTTGATTCAGTTGGTATGAATAATTGTTGTATCTCCATTTTGTCTTCCCTCCACCAGTTTGTTTCAATGAAGATATGTGTCAGATTTCTTTGAGCTCGAGTTTTTTGTTGTTGTGATTTTAGTAGCATTAGCTTGAAAGGAGAGAGATACTAGCATGCATAACTGACTGGCTATATGATTAAGTGGAATGCTAGGTAAGTCCTGTTCATGGACTCTTAATTGTCACATATGTTGGTAGGCAAGTAGGTTGTTACTATGGAAGTACAACAACAAAGAAACACATAGAAGCTAACGCTGGAGAGGACTAAACGAGCGCATGCAGGAGGTCCATCCAACAATAATACATGAAGTATAGAGGAAGACGGGCATGCAACCCAGTGCTCTGTAACTGTAAGGTTACAGACGCTGTGCAATCCGCAGCTTGGTTAGCCTTTCTGGAGGAAGAGTGTGAGCATCTGCAATCCCCATCTCAAGTGCCAACTCTTTAGCCATCAGGGGAGAGGCGGCATGACTTATGCAGAGGTATTTGTCTTTCAGAAGACCACATTGAAGTGTGTCCTGGTCTCAGGCAGCATCAATCTTGATCTTCAAGGAAGCTGTAGCTGGTGCCTGGTGGAATGGGAGACTTTGTCATTTTAATTGCCTAGGTTGTTGATATTGCATATTGTAAAAAGGACCCGGGATGCACATTCTAAATTTCTCAAAGAATAAAGCCAATTCTCTCTTCTAAAACTCCTACTCCTTTATGAACAGTAGACTGGCTTATGAATAGTGCGATGACCCTTTTACCCTTACATATTTGCCCTATTTTACCTTTCTTTTATAGCTTTTTTCCCCCTTTTACACACGTTACAACCTCTTTCCACGTGTAGAGTTTAGCTGCGTTGAATATATGAACCAGCCTCCACCGCTTCCCTCCTTCACCCGCACTGCAGAGCGATTTCTTTAAACACTATCCTGTTAATCGACTGCTGAAAGTTCATCCGAAATGGCCTTTATACTCCTCTTTATGGTGTTAACTCCCTTCCTCTGGCTGTGCGTTTTTGGTGTTTGGGGCTTTAATTTGGGATTGGGTATCTAGGATTTTGTTCTTTGGTGGTTTGCAAATTTGGTTATTGGGTTTTGATATTGATAGTTTCTGCTCTGAGATTTTCTATAGATTACAGAAAGGTTGGAACTGGGTTTCTTTGTTTGTATGCATTCCCGTATTGTTCTTTGTTTTCCCTAAATGCATGCAATGATAGCGAAATCTGAAATAGGCACTCCAAGGCCTTTGAAAATAAAGAAATGCATAAAATGAGAAATTAACTTCAAACATTTTGTGTTAATCTTTACATCATTTCATGTCTGCTTGCTCGAATCAAGGGATTTAGATTGGCTTTCTATGAGTTTAGTCTACATCTATGGAC
The DNA here is from genome assembly GCF_958449725.1 of Rosa rugosa. Classification (NCBI taxonomy): domain Eukaryota; kingdom Viridiplantae; phylum Streptophyta; class Magnoliopsida; order Rosales; family Rosaceae; genus Rosa; species Rosa rugosa. The sequence goes on along the minus strand of NC_084820.1, from coordinate 60,326,406 downwards.
CATTGAACTTCAATCCTGTTTAACAGTGGTTCTTCCACCGGTTGAAAGATGCTTGCCCAATTCCAGTTCCAAACTCAGGAATACAATTAAAACAACTCGGTCATGTTATGGTAAAATGATGGCAAAATCTTTGAATATTCTTTTCAGTAATAGCTGCAACGTTATTAGAGCTTCGTTTGGTCATTTGTTTTCCAAGCAACAACATTTAATAAGGTTCTTGGTAATGGAAAGGTCATCTAGGAAGACTTCAACTGTCTGTCAATTGTTTAATATATACATGTTATCAGATTGACCGAATGGGCCGAAAGGATACAGCCGTGGAAGAAGAAGTTAGATATCAGTTTAGTAGTGTCATTTTGCACTACAAGGAGTCATTCATATACAAGACAATGCATAAGGTAATTCATGAAATTCTTCTCTTTAGGTAGTTGCTAATTTTTAGTGCATTATGTAGTTGATACTTATGAATCTTGGAATACTTGATAGTACTTTATTATTCATTTTTGTGCAGAGTTTCACCCTTAACATTTGAACTCAAGGCTACTTTGAAATTGGCAAGGTTCCTTTGCAGGTAAACTTTCTTCATGAACAGAATATGATTTGAGAATGACCTGATAAACTTCTTTTTTGTGATTACTGTTAAATGAAATGACAAGTATCCATACGGTTACTTAAAGCAAAAGAGATGTGCATTACATGTATCTCTCATTTTTAGCTGGATATTGTCCTGGCTATAAGTTATTATTTCATTTCTTTTCTCAGGTGGAACTAGCAAGGCCTTTAGATTTGGAAAGTAGTTTCTCAATCTTTTTGGGCTTTGCTGTTAGCTTTAGTATTCATTTCTCCACAGATGTTCGCAGTCTATTGTTCATCAATGACAGACCATTATGTTTTTACAATGGCTTCAATGAAATGAGAATGGAAGTGTTTTTGCAAATCCCTACAAGGGTGAAAAGAACATGAGCACCCTCATGTATCGGCCATTTACTAGCTGAGCAATCAATAGCGAGGTTAGATACTTTGATTTTAATTCAAAAAGTATTCTTCATGCGATATTCTGGGGCAACTGACCTGGGCATTGACTGGAGCCTGCGTTGTTGTTCAGAACACTTTCAGTAGTAGTATAAAAATGCAGGTGGCCTATCCAAATATTTACCTATGTCATGACGAATGTTAGAACTGTTGTATATGCTAACTTTTGATATGTGATGTGAAACTCAGTTACCTACTGAATATATCGATTGGTTGGTTTTTGTGGTTTGATTTGTGAAGCCTTTTCACGTCTTCAGGTACCTTAGAATGGTGCTGTAATCGATTTTCCGAGTTTCAAGCTTTGTGCATGTGTAAGTTTTTGTTTGGCTTTTATTTTAATATAATTACTCTTAAAGTTCATTGCGGTAATAGTGGGTGACTTTGTAATCTGTGTCCTATACCACAAAGTTCACAGACATTTTCTAATGGAAGCATTGTTTCCATTCAGTATATAATTTGTTAAATTTTTTATCATGAGTCACTAAAATGAATTGGTTAGACTAAATTGGTCAGTTTGTCTTAATTACAATTATGTACTGAACAAATGTTTATGTGTTTTTTTAACATCACTTGATCGAGTTTGAGTTTTATTGAATTTGTCTTCTTCATTTTCAGGCACTGGTGGTATAAGCATTCACAGTGAGGAAGAGGAAAGGTGTAAATGACAATCTACGATTCACTTCAGTTTTTTATACTGCTGACCATTTACTATAATGTTCTTTAGTATGTTCTTTGGTCTAAAACTTATATCACTTCAACAATGGTCCTGAGATTCAGATTTTCTTAGCTTTCAAATATTCCTCTCCTTCAATTCTGATTCATGTCAGTATCATATCTACTTCGTTTCTGCAATTACTTCCCCACATCCCTGAATTTGATCCATGTCTTAATGCAGCTTCAGAGTCACTCTTCTCATTGAAGATGAGACTGATCAAGCACATGCAGTCTTAATGGGCAAAGAAGCAGAAGAAATCTGTGGAATCTCATGCGAGGACTTGATTATCAAGAAAAACTGCAAAAACCAAAGGATCATACCACAAGAAATTCTTCAATTAGAAGGACAGATCAAGCTGCTGAAATTGAAACCAGGAACAAAAAGAGATTTCCTTATAAAGGGGATATACGAAGATGTTCACAAGTTCACACCAACCCAAGATATCGAACCAACAACTTCCACGCCAAATAAGAAAATATTTGAGAAGAAGAGGAAGGAATTGTTCAAAGCAAAACCAAGCAAGAATCCAAAAAGGCAAGTCTTAAAATCATCGCTCCAAATTTCCTTTCCACTTATTTTCTACATTTTATATTAATCTTTTATACATAACCTTCATGTGCTCTGTATATCTCAGTGACAACTTTGAACCATCAGATCAGACCAGCGCAAATACATCGGCTCAATCCGACACAGAAGACCTTATCTAGCCACTTCTGCTTTGCAATCTTCTACTTTGTCTTTTTGCGATAAGGACCAATCTGTATGGTTTTTTGTAATGCTAACGGTCCTTGAAAAACAATGTCATGCTGTGTACATATAAGCACTGGTTGTCAGGACCACTCTATGTTTTTTGTAATGCTAATGGTCCCCTGAGAAACAATCAACCAAGACAGCAGACATTCTGTACATCAACTACTGATCAATGTACATAAAAGCTTTTTGGCTGCTCTTCTTTGTTTTCTCATTCCAATTTTTTTTTTTTTTTTTTTTTTTTTGCAACAATCCGCCAATTAGTATTGCCACTAAAAGACCTGCAGCATCGCGCGGGCCTTTTTAACTAGTTGCAACGAATAGGTCATCACTACTCGGTGCTGTTGCACATTCTCTAACCACCAATCAATAGAGCTTACCAAAGTAATCCACGCTTCAAACATTTCAAACTTTAGTAATTGTAATTTTATAATGACCTTTTTCATCATTTCCCTTTTTATAAGGGGCCAATGATAAAAGAGGTTAATTTGAAGTGCCTTATTATAATCCAGGACACACAAATGTCCCTATGATAATTAAGGTCACTTATTTACAACCTGCCACTCAAATTAAGCATAATTACCAAAACTGCCACTGGCAGCTCTCTCTCTCTCTCTCTCCTTGACCGCGACCACCTCCTAGAGACCTTCCTTGACTTCTCTGACTCGCCGCCCTTCGCCATCAATCTCTCCTTTGAACGGATCCTCGACTCCCGCGATTCCGTCGCCGATTAGACCAAGCTCTTTGATCGCGCCCTGCAGTTGGGATCAGTGCTCCTTAAGGCCGGTAAGCGCTCGGCGAGACGACAAGACTCCAAGCACAACTCCATTGCTTGGGCTCTCCCTCTACCTCTCGACCTCACCATCAAGGTAAGTGTAGGTTTTACAGTTGAAGAAAAAATGAACTGTAATTGTGCCCGGAAAATGGTTTGATCGTGTTTGTTTTTGCGCATTCCGACGATTGGTTCGATTCTTTCGTTTTCAAGTTTCACTTTGCTGTTTTCAGTAGCAAACTTGCACAATCAAGTTTCCGATCACTAATTTTCATGTTAATAGAGATGATCATATGGATCATTTCGAAAGAGTTAGTTTTTTTTTTTTTCGTTTTGAAGGGATGAAGTTGCATTTTAGTTTTTGTTTACTTTGGTGTTAATTTGTTAGGGTTTTTTGGCATTTCAGTTGCGATGCACAAATCGATTTTCAGTCTCTGTGAATTTCTGATCACTAATTACTATCATAGTATCATATGTTAGGAGTTAAGTTTTGTAGGACTGCGATGAGGAAATTGGCAACAGTTTTGTGAATTTGGAGTCTGAATACTATAGTGTTTGCTGTGAATGTTAGACCTGGAACCTGCTTTGCATTGCTATATTCAATTTCAATTATATTCATTTGAATCATCAATTATGTGTGTAGCTTTACTGGATCCTCAAATACTTGAATAAGTACTTTAGTAATTGAATATCATCGGAAGATAAGAGGGATAATATATGTACATAATATATATATATATATATATATTTTCGCTTGGAGTGTCTCACCTGATCCATGACATCAGTTTCTTTTGGGTTATGGCCAAATACTATTTCTATGCAGTAAAGTGTTTTTCCGTCTGAGTTAAATTGGCTTGCTTGAATTGGATCTTTAGGATTGAAGGAAGACCTCGAGTTATTAAATATACCTGTTCTGTTAATTATAACAAATCCTTCAATGTAGTCAATTGAATTTGCAGATGATATGAGAAGCTCTTGGTGTTTTGAAAATAATGAGAAGTCTGATTTTTAGTGTCATTGGTTTAATAAGGTTTTTGATTAGTTGTCATGGTTTTCCAATGTCTGAATTGTTTAGCTGCTGATGTGTTGTTGTGGAGGAATAAAAACATATCAGCTAGTGTTTTAACTGTTGCAACTTTTGTTTGGGTGCTCTTTGAATGGCTCAGTTATCATTTCTTGACTCTTGTGGGTTTTGCTTTGGTTCTTGGTATGCTTGCTCAATTTCTTTGGTCAAATTTGAGACCTATGTGCTAATTGTAGAACTATGTGTCAAATTTGTTGTTACTGGCCAGGTTACTGGCCATGTCCAATGTCAATCACATGTCACTTGCTAAGTCATTGACCAAGTCACTGTTATATCCATGTCATTGACCATGTCACTGGTCAAGTCATATTGCACTGAACAAGTCATTGGTCAAGTCATATTTCATGTCACTGGCATATTTTGAAATTTTTTAATCATTGTTATAACCAAGTCACTGGTCGGTTAACTGTTAACCTCAAGTAATTAGTCATGTCATAGTCATGAACATGTTACTGACCATATAACTGATCATGTAACTGTCAAAGTTACTGATGATTTTCTCATTTTCACAAGAAGTAATCTTATAAGTATACAACACTTTAAAATGTCACTTTATTGTTATACTGTTCAAATTCATTTACTATAATTTTTTCATGGCCAACAGATTGGATTGTAGAATTTTTGTGATGTACTACATGGAGAAACTTTCGAAAGAGGAGGGGATTCAGAAGACACTCAGTAAGAAGTATATTTTGCAATATAGAGCTCATATAATCAAGACATTTGCGAAACATAGGCAGATTTAATTGGATCTCTACAGATTTAGAGTTTTAGAAATTTGTTTAGGGCTTAGGATGCAAGTCACTGGCCAATTGTAAACTCTAGCTTACTAAATCAATTAGCTTTTTATATCTTTTTATGGTATCACTGACCAAGTCACTGTCAAGTAACTGACCAATTCACTGTTATACACATGTCATTGGCCAGCCCAGGTCCTTAGTTTGTAAGGTTATTGGCCAGGTCACTGTTAACCTTAAGGCACTGGTTATGTCATTGGCCAAGTTACTGGTCAGGTTACAGTTTGTAAGGTTATACACACGTCACTGACCAAGTCACTGTCAAGTAACTGACCAAGTCACTGTCACGTAACTGACCAAGTTACTGTCAAGTAACTGACCAATTCACTGTTATACACAGGTCATTGGCTAGGCCAGGTCTTTAGTTTGTAAGGCTATTGGCCAGGTCACTGTTAACCTAAAGGCACTGGTTATGTCATTGGCCAAGTTACTGGTCAGGTTACAGTTTGTAAGGTTATACATACGTCACTGTCACATAACTGACCAAGTCACTGTCAAGTAACTGACCAAGTCACTGCCAAGTAACTGACCAAATCACTGTCAAGTAACTGACCAAGTCACTATTATACACATGTCATTGGCTAGGCCAGGTTCTTAGTTTGTAAGGTTATTGGCCAAGTCACTGTTAACCTCAAGGCACTGGTTATGTCATTGACCAAGTTACTAGTCAGGTTACAGTTTGTAAGGTTATACACGTCACTGACCAAGTCACTGTCAAGTAACTGACCAAGTCACTGTCACGTAACTGACCAAGTCACTGTCAAGTAACTGACCAAGTCACTGTTATACACATGTCATTGGCTAGGCCAGGTCCTTAGTTTGTAAGGTTATTGGCCAGGTCACTGTTAACCTCAAGGCACTGGTTATGTCATTGGCCAAGTTACGGGTCAGGTTACAGTTACGAACATGTCATTGGCCAAATCACTGTTAACCTCAAATCATCGACAAAGTCACCGTCAATCTCTGGCCAAGTTACTATCAATCCCTGGCCAGTGTTGGTCAAACCATGTCCCTGGTTAGTGAGGTCACTGGCCAAGTCACTATTAACCTCAAGTCACTGGCTATATCATTGACCAAGTTACTAGCTATGTCACAATTATATGACCATGTCACTAATCATGTAACTGTCAAAGTCACTGATGTTCTTCTCATTTTCACAATTTTGTACAAAATATACCAACATGACACATAGTCTGGAGTAAAAGAAAACAGAGGGAAGAAAGCGACTACAAGAGGTATTAAAATGGACAAACGAAACAATAGATATTATTGGAAAGACTACAAGAGGGCTTAATGCAAATCAAAGAAGGCTTGATTACGAAAATCATAACTATACTCCTCTGATTAAACAAATATACATACAAAAACCAGAACAAGTAGGAAAAAGACTGCTAGATTTTCAGTCAAAACCATATACCACAACATTGGCCTTATAGATAGTGAAATGGCAAACTTATTAACACAAAATCTAGAAAAATCTGAATCACAATAGTTTCTCATGATATAATTATTTGCGGTGGCCATTGCTTCAAGATCATTTTCTTGAGAGAATAGGCGCATCATAAGCTCCTGTAGATTTGCCAACTTCTCAGCAGAATATACCAAGTCCAAGTCCACCTTTGTCAAAACTTTCATGGAACTCTCCAACTCTTGAGCGCTGGATTCACTAACTGACATCCATTGATGTGTGTAGCCTATCTCCAACTTTGGACTGCTAACATTAACATCACAGATAGCTTAGTCTTCTAAAGCTCGGTAGTACTTATCTCTTCTAAGACTCTACAATGTTCCAAAAAGAAAAGGGTGGGAATTTGCCTCAAAGTTCAGTTCTCGGTGGTACATACTATCAATCCATATAATTGCCACCAAATATAGAATTCAAATAACTAACTACTGAAACAATGTCTGACATGAATGTAGACTAAAATCAAAGGTGAAACTATACAACTCAATGAAATACTATCATCACTCACATCAAAAGAATGCCAGTCCATTATATTGTGAAATGAAGAGGGCACAGGCAAGAGCTACTCTCATTCTCCATGCTCCAGAAAATGTTTTAGTTACTTTTTGCTGCATCTCTGGAGAGAGAAACTAAGACCATGTAAAATTCCTCGTCAGTTATAATCAGAAAATAATAAGTTGAAATTCCATACATCATGCACCCAAATTATAAACACACGTTCATAACATCTTATCCAAATTTGTTTGAGCAACATGATTCACTGCCAGCAGGTAGCATTGTTGTTTCATAGTATTTGGTGGGCTAGGCAATTTATTTCTCTCATCATTCTTAACTTCAGTATAAAGCAACACTTTCTCTGAGAAAGTGTTCTTTGCATGACAGCAATAAACTTGTAGCATTCCACCAACTAAAAAACCAAACCTTTGTAATTTTAACTACTGGATTGTTATAAAAATTAAATGATATGCAGTTTTGCTAACAGACTCAATGTTACATGTACTTTCATACGTGAATGTGTTTTTGTGATTCCAACTTGCCAACATTCTAGGAATATCATAAAACTAGCTAGCCTCATCAAATGGGTACGTGAACTTCTGGAGTTGATGCATCTAAATTTTGAGAGTAGTCCTCTATTTTTTACTGTTTACACACACTACTTGAAGAATACTAAAAACAAAAGCCAAACCAGTAGGAACAAAGCCATCTGAAAGGCAGGCCAAACCAGTAGGAACAAAATCTCTCAGAAATACCTGCAAGCCAAACCAGTAAAACAGCTAGGTTTCTCACTTTGTAAACGTTTCACATGTAGTTACTCTGATCCATTAGTAATGCCTAACAAGTTCAGCAATAAAACATGATAAAGGATGCAAGAAACAGTGCACAAATGAGGAAATTCAAACTCAAGGCTGCGAGTGAACAAATGAGGCATGGAATATCATGACTAAGGTATCATGGATACAATTAATGATTCAAATTTAATACATTGATCTTTTCACACATATAGAGAACTACTAAATAACTGATTCTAACCCCCAATAGTTCTTGATGTACAAGCACTTCACAATGTAAAACAAGTTGGAGGATTAATAACATTTGCCATCATAGAACTAATAGGATTACTTACTCAAATTTAGTTCTATCAAGAAAGCATACATACCGTCAATGGAACCATACATAAACATTCAGCATGGAAACTAAGAAAACAGATAGAAACATGTAGGAACCATTATCACAGGGATTGCCATATTAGAGACCAAAATAAGGCAAGAAAAACAAGTATCATTTGCTAAAACTCAAGAACAGAAGGAACCATTACCTGTACCTGATTGTAATTAAGAGCCTTCGTCGTCGTAAGAGAAGAAACAAATTAGCCAAGGAACGAGTTAACCGCCAAAACCAATAAACTGCGGCTCTATAACAATCGGCAGCCATCTCCAGATTAAGCCAAACCCTATTAGCACAGCAGCAAAGAGCAAATTCGATTTTGATATCTAAAAATCAAACGAATCAATCGCAGAATGAATCGAAGAAGAAAAGAGTCTCTGAACCTATTTCCGAATCAAATCCAGTGATTAACACAACAAACGCGCTTGCCGGTGGAGGTGGTGACAGCCGGCGAGGGTTTCCGCTCGTCGAAATTCTGCTTCGTCGGCACAGTCCCGGGAACGCTTCTCTTGGAGTCTTGGCTCATTTCGCGGTCTCCTGCTTCTGATTGTGGATAACAAATCAGAGGCGCTACTGTAGAAGCAGATATCGGCTTCGTCGTCAGTGATGAAAACGAAGAGATCAGAGTAAGCTCCGGGGTGGGCGAGGTCCTTCGGTAGGGAACCGCTTCTGGAGGTCTGTATCTCTGTGGGGGAGAAGAGATAGAGAGAGCTGCCTTTAAGGGCAGAATGGGAATCAATAAAAGTAAAAACTGACATTTTTTAACATCTCCTCATTATTCATAACGACTAAATTATTATTATTAACAAATTATTATGGACATTTTTATCAAGTGGGGAACTAGATGACCTTTTTATCATTTCACACTCTAATATGACCTTTTCCATCATTTCCCTTTTTATAAGTATCAGTATTAATTAAGCCAATAAGACTTATGGTTAAATTTTCAAAAACCCACAATTTACCTTTCTTTGATAATAGTTTAAAAATTTATAATTTAACACATGAAGGATAAAATAGTAAATATAATAGCAAATTGAATTGAAGAAATTACAAAAAAAAGGATCTTAGACGTTTTGTTGTTTTGTTAACTGCAATGTCAGTTTCTATTTTTTTTTTTGGAGTTGGCAGTTTAAATAAAAAAATGGCTTATTAAACAAAAAGTTAACTTTTTTTTTTTGAAGAAAGAAAAAGTTATTCATAATTTCATAAAAAATAAACATAAAAAGGTAAAAAAATGTCAATTGACACACGCGTAAGCGTGTGTTAAGAGGCTAGTTAGATTTATAAGTAGCATTCATTACTCATTAGTTAACCTTGATTTTTTATATTTTTTTCCTGAACAATGAATGGTTACCTTCATACATATCCATCTAATTGCTTAACTTTCAAATTTATAACTTATAATTACTGAAAACTAGGGATGAATTCGATGTCATCTTTTTTTTTGAGAAAAATTCGATGTCATCTATTTGGATTTGGAGCACTAATCAGTTCATTTAACTAATTTTCCAAAACTGAATTTGCCAGATATTTCAAGAACCAACGTCTTGATTAAATCCTTGGGGTTACGTGGTGATGGAGGGTTGAGACGTGGTGATGGAGGGTTGAGAAACAGGGTAAGGCTCCTAGGTGCGATTCAATGTAACAAAAAGTTTGATATTGAATGTTAGAAAATAGATGGTTTTGATTAATTCACCCTACTAGCCACTACAGAGTACAGACCATGTGTGGCGTCTGTGACCAAAAAAAAAAAAAAAAGCAACGTAGTTGAGTTTATGGTAATTGGGTTGGACCGGGTAAAATAGTTTGAGTTGGACCCAGCCCAAATGACTATGAAAAGTAGTGAAAAGTGAGGGAAATGCTTTAGGATTCTCTGCAGTCGCCACTAAGCAAACTGAAACACTCGAAAGATGTCGGACGCTCTCTGCACTCGGCGGCAGAAACAAGTAGTTCTCTCCGGTACCGCACCTAGCTCCGAGTCTGTTGATTTAGATTGTGTCATTTTCGAAATCCTGTCACGGCTACCGGCCAAATCTTTACTCCGATTCCGGTGTGTGTGCAAAGCGTGGCGGGCCTTGATCTCCGACCCTTATTTCATCAGAAAACACCTCAGCTGCATCAACACCAAAATCAGCACCAGCTACTCTCTCCTTATCAGAGATGAAATTTTCCAGTCCACAGAGTACGAAGCAATATTGAAGTTTTTGAGCCATGATGGTCGTGTTCCATGCAGAAGGCTTGATTTCCCGGTACTTGATCGACTGGTTTCTATGATTTTAATAGTTGGCAGTTGCAATGGCTTGATATGTCTAATACTTGATTTTCATCATTTTCTAATTCAAGAATCCTTTACCTTTATGTTATGGAATCCTTGAAGATGAAGTTTTGATGAGTCTTGATGGGGAAGTCTTGACATTGTATAATCAGAAGGAGAAGACATTTAGGAATATCTTCAAGTGTCGCGAGGATCATTTTTGGCATGAAACAGCTACCTATGTAGAATCTTTAGTTTCACCCTTCACTATGTTCGTCTGAAATGTTGAAGCCGTAAGCCACATGTTGGTAGGTGTTATCCCTGAAGATGTGCAGAATAACTGTGCGTAGGGGTGCCACTTGGTTTGGTAATTACCAAACCGACTGAATACCAACTAATGTTTTAAGTTTGGTAAACCGACTTTTTGGTAATCGAAATCGATAAGGCCGAAATTGAAAACTACCGAAAAAGTTGGTCGGTTTTGGTAAATACCAAATATACTGATTATCTAAATATTAGTTTTATATACTATAATTTTCAATACGCATACATGTATACTAAGAAGTAAACATAAATTTTTTTATAATAGTATGAACATTACTACATATACTACGTTAATAGTACATGTATTTTGAGTAACCTGGTCAAATATGGTTAAATAACCTAGTTTTATTGAAAATGGCTAAAACTTGATCTCTTATGTACAAAAGAAAGCTCTAATAAGTAGATGAATACAAAGTTTACAACTATAAAAATGAAAAACCTAATATTGTTCATTCTAATTTATATTACAAATAATTAATTGTTCTAAAATTAATAATACCGAAAACCGAAATATTGAATTTGATAGATCTGATTAAAAAACGAAAATTTTGGTTGGTAATTGGCAGCTCAATATTGAAACCGAAAGTTTTGGTTTTGAAGTTGGTAATACATATAACTGATTCTAACCGACTGAGTGACAGCCCTAACTGTGCGGATTGAATGTACTAGCGCGGTAGATTGGTACCACTTGATGCTAAAATTTTCTGTTTTGTGACTTTCTCTGGTTTTTTTAAGTTTCAAATCTTGGTGCAACACACATGCTTATCTTGGAATGCAAAAACACACCAACATTTTGTGAAGAAGGACCTGGTTTCCTGTGTGCCCCAGTCGTGGCACGCATTTGATCTCTTGGTCTTATGTTGTGAAGAAGGCCTGAGCTACCTCCATTTAATCATTGAACGATCTTTTTAGTCAAGATTGAACAAACAAGCAAAACATGACATCTCAGTTTGCGATTCGAGCTACTTGATGAGCTTTACGAAGAAACTTTATGTTTTACTTGTATTCTCAGCAAGCACAATATTTATAACTAGGCATTCAACTATAATCTCTTCTCCCTCAACAATTTTAGATGAAATTTTAAGTTCTTTCCCCCTCTTCCCCAACTTTGTGTTGAGTTGGACATAGTTCTTTCATGAATCTAGATGCAACAATAAAATGCGTCGTCACTCAGCGCCTAAAGGATCAATGCATTGCCAATCCTCGGCATGACAACTTGCTACTATTTGGGAGAATAGTCTCTTTCTTTTCGACATTCATGCTTTTAATTTGATATTTTTGATTCGTGTTGTAGTTACGTATAATAATATGTGGGGAAAATGTCCATTTACTCAAAATTGAGCTTCATTAACCCCATTCACCCAAGCATCTTATAAGATTTCCCACTTACCCAACAAATTACATATTTTTTGCCCTAATACCCAATTAAGTATTATTTTTATTATTTTGTGTATATTATTGAGACAATTTTTCCCTCCCTCCCATTGTCACTTAGAGAGAAGTCAACGGAGACTTGACCAGAGTCTGGTTAATGCTCGCCGGATTTCGGTCACCGGTCGCGGAGTCCGGTCACTGGAATCTGATCGCCGGTCACCGGAATCCGGTCCCCGGAAGTTCTCAAAAAGCTCGTCGGAGATTTCATAGGTCACGGGAGAATATTATTGTACCCCAGTAATATTATTATTGCCCTACAGTAGCCCCTAATAATATGATTATTGCCCCACAGTAGCCCCTAATAATATGATTACTGCCCCACGGAAAGCTAGAAACGTCTACTTTCAATTCCAAGTGGTTTAATAGTCATCTGACGCTGCATCGAAAAGTTATGGGGACTGAAACATGGGCTGACGACACACAAATTGTGGTTTCAAAAGATGCAAAAAGATGATTTCTTGCCTTTTAGCCTTCAAATCCTTCTTCCTTGGAGTCAATTTAGCATGGAGCTTACGTTAGGAAGTCAAGGCCTTATGGTCTTGAGGTTGGAGTCTTTGTTATCATCTCCAAAGGTCGTGAGCATGGGAGGTCTACGAGAGGGAGATTTTCTATACACTTTTTCACTTTTCTTCCTTTTAATCTTGTGATTTCCTTTCTTTACGCTTCTATTATGCATTGTTTGATTTAATTTTCCATACATTGAGGGCAGTGTATGATTCAAGTGTGGGGGAAGGGAATTTGTCCAATTTGAGTCTTATTAAAAAAACCAAAAAATTTCAAAAATCCAAAAAAAAATTCGTTAGTTATTTTCTTTCTTTTGGCATCTTTAGTTCTTGTTTTTCAATTTTCGTCTTGTTTTTCGAGTCTTAGGTTGCCTTTCAACTGTCTAGGATGAACTTAATCTCTGAAATTATGGATAAAAGAGGATCACAAAATAATTCTTTGGTTAATTTCGATATATATAAAGCATATGATTGTGTAGTAGAGGTGGTTTTCGTTGACCTTGGTACAGAATTATGAGCATGTTGATGATGAGTGTTGATTCATAATTAACCCTTGTGAGAATTTGAGCCTATTTTCCATTCTTTGTGAGTGTTTATTGAAAAATATATTCTTATTTTCTTGGCGATGCTTAGTGATCTCATTATCTTTCTCTTTGATTGACTGCTTGCCACAGATTAAATTTAATAGACTCTAGAGATTACTAGAACTTGCTCTTGTACTGGTCGAAACTTTTATCAATACATGTCCCTGATTTCGGAAAGGATAAAGGCACCTAGGAACTTCCACCAAAGACAGAAATAGCCTGTGTCCCCATTTATGTACACAAGATGTACACCCCTTATTTTAACCCCTTTGAGCCTACATTTAAACCTTTTTCTTTCATCACCCTCAAAATCCTTAGTATAGTTATATCCCTACCCTTTGTTCTAAGGATTTAGTGGAGTTAATTCACGAGACATACAAGATTTTCAAGGTGGCGTCAAGGATGATGAAGATGAGAAAGAATAAGTGTGGGGGAAAGACTTGTCCATGATGAAAAATAAATAAATTTATATGTATGCCGAAAAAGAAAAAGAAAAAAAGAGGAAAAAGAAAAAAATGTGTACGGCAAGAAAAAAAAAGTGTAAGTTTTATGGATTTTAGTCCCCCCATTGTGGATAAGGAGTTTGTTTTGAAGTGAAGGCCTAAGTACGATAAATTTGGTCTTTGTCCTATTTCACAAGTGTTCGAAGGAATGTTAAAATGAAACAAGGGCCCAACACAATGACATCTTGCTCTCAATAAAGACACACAAGAAGCTTCAACGTTGCAAGATGCCTTGGTGACTAAAAGAAGACGTCTCAATGCTTCAATTAAGGCTCCACTAGGTTTTTAGAACACTTTGTGATTTTTCCTTACCCTTTCGTTTCTTTAAACCCCTAAACCTTGGCCCCATTACAACCTTGAATTAAGACCTCTTTGATCCTTAAGATGGGCAGCCTTTGATCTGTGGAGATTGGTTACAAGAGTTGAGCATATGGTTCTGTCCATTCGGCAAGTAGTTGGTATCCTTCATGAGATCGGAAAAAAAAAATGCATATATTTCGACATAGCCTTCTTTTCTTTATATATGTGAGCTTTTTGTTTGTCGAAAATATTATCATCTCTCACATATATTTGAGTGAAAAAGATTTTAAGGATTAGCCTTGATCCGAGAGAAGAAAGAGTGGTGAATCCTGTGAGGTTTGAATCATACTTGTTGGATACATGCTGAGCTCCACCCATCACCATTGTCACCCCCGTGTCTTACATGCTTATATGTGGAATATATGTTTTAATTAACTCTTGAATTACTCATGATTGATTCTTGGTTGCGTGCTAATCTTGATGCTATGAAAGTAAGAGATTTCTGAGACAACAATGTTGAAGGCATAGTTTGTTTTGAGTCTTTGTTTCATTTTCTTGGTTTTGATTTTGCTAAGGGACTAGTAAAAGCTAAGTGTGGGGGAATTTGATAGGAGCATAAATGCGACAAATATGATGTGCAATCCTTTACACTTTTCTTAGCTATTTCCTTTAAAAAGTCAGTTTTAACTTTGTTTTCTTTTTAGGTAGTTCGTGGAGTGATTCAAGAGAAATAGGATCTTAAAGGGAGCAACAAAGCCATGAACCATGAAGTACTGATGCAAAGGACTAAGTTTGATCAACCGTTTGGCCAGAAATTACAAGGGAAGTCCACGGAAATCATTGTGCAAAACAGTTGCTGCAAAGCAGAAAACTGAAGTTTCAGAATCAGCATTCTGGGAACTGTTTTGGGGAGCAATTGTCGTAGGTTTCCAGCTGCACCTTTGCAGAAAGGGCCAGCGATCCTTGAAAACATAATGTTATACTTCAACTACAGCTAAATAACTGGTCATAAGCATCAACGAGGAAGTAGGAAATCAAGCTCAAAGAAGGCTTCCCGATAAGGCAGAAACTGTCAGCTTTTCACGAAGCTTTTTGGGAGATCTTTTCCGGCAATTTAATTGGCGTTTTTCCAGACGTTTATTGATCAATATAGAAGATATTATGTCATAGAGCACGTGGGAGTCAAGAAACATCCAGAAACTTGTCAAGACGAAGTCGTTTCTTGTCCAAGAAGGAAGCTTCAGAGTCAGAAACTGAATCCTAGTCAAAACAGGACAGTTTGGCAGAAATCTTCTTTGGACGGATTTCTAGGGCATTTTTGGAAGGTTATTGCTGCTGCAAATATGAAGGAGAGTCCTATAATGATTCATAAAGATTTTGAGAAGATTATGAAGGCTTGAAAATCATTTAATTGTGCACCAATTAGAGTAATCCTCAAGCAACTAGGGGAGGCTTTCAAAGCAGAATTGGAAAAGGAAACTTGGGCTATGTTTCTCATACACATAGGGCTTCTGCAAACGTGAAAAATCACCCATCTACTGCGCCATCTTCTGCCCTAAACCCTAGCACACAAAGTCTTGAAATTCCCAAGTCCTCCAAGAGCGAAAACCGTGCACACCATCATCCATCTTCAAAAAGCCTTGCCGTGTACCATCTTGAGGGGAGTTCTTGCATTCAAGGCTGCCTAAAAGTGAATTCGTGGCTCTCATCTTCTTCCCTTTACGGTTTTATTTTCTTGTAAATCAAACTCATATGTGTTTAGTTGTGAATTTTAAGACAATGTGTGGCTAATTCACTTTTTGTTAGGGGCGAGGTTTGAAGCCCCTAAGATATGTTTTTGACAATATTTTGATTCCTAGTTTCGTGATTTCGTTGTTGTGAATTTGCTTATTTGGTTTTGGTTTACAGATAACTCTTGCATGTTTATGTTTTATGAATGCGCACATAAAATATTATGATCATGTGAGTGGGGCTAGAAATAGGTATTTTAATCTCCTAAACGGTTAATAATGCTTGTTTCAATGGTAGTAAAACCTATAGGACAATAGGTGAAACCAAATAAAAAGGATTGCATGCTAGGTAGGCGTTCCACACTAGTTTTGCATACTTGCTTCGATCAAACTTCCACATGTGATTAATGCTTAGAATAAATTGTTGATAGGATAGCGTTCTATACCTTGATTGTTTATTCTAAAGGCTTAGTAATGGTGCGTTCATCTTGCTTAAGTAATCTAGGGAAGTAATAAGAACTTATACATGCGTTCATGGTTTGTTCTTGATTGAAACCTTTTTCACGACTTAGTAGTTGAAACTAGGATGATAAATTTGTCTCAAGCATGTTTTGGTGGTGGATTTCCGAGTTCCTAACATCTTTATCATATCTTTCAAACCTTAAACTCAAAATCATTTTTCTTTTCTTTGTTTTCTGTTTATTTTCGTAGAAAAACCAAAAACCCCCAGTTTAGTGCGTTTCAGGATTGCAACGCCTCTGCAATCCTCCTCTCTGACTCTCCATCTTTCTTTCTTCTTTTCAAGTGTTTGACGTTTTCTTTGGTTTAGTTCAGATTTTGTTATTCTTTTTTATTTGTTAGTTTAGTTTAGTTTGGTTTTCTTTTGTGTGATTAATATAGTTACCCTCAATCTCTGGCATCGAACGATCCTTGCTTATTCTTTACTACTGACGACTACATTTTTGCAGGGTTAAATTGAGCGTCTATTTTGGTCGTATCACATATTTAGCTGGTCATCGGTGGAAGACACCGACAAGGTCCTACTGGAAATCGAGCCGGACGCAGATCCCAACCCAATCCCCTGATCATTTCCCACTCCTTGCGGCGGCGACACCGACTGTCGCGGCAGCGATTGTCCCTTGGAGCCGCTGTGGTTTGGGTTTTTGTTTAGGGATATTGTTTAACATGCAGGTGCGGACGAATATATGGCAGAAGTTTAACGGCGACCGGAGGTTTTCGTTTTGTGAGTTATCAGTCGGAGATCGTACGATCGGTGTTCTGTTTGTGCCTGCTTGGGTGGGCCCTGTGGAGTCCGAGACTGGTTGAGTCAGTTGCGCTGGGGTGTGTACCAATGATAATAGCAGACGGAATCAAAACCCGAGAACCCGGACGATGAGTACTCCAGATCTCGTCGATGCATCAGACCAGATCGTGAACCATCTTCAGACGCTGACGTCAATGACCCAAATTCTTCAGACGTTGCCGACATTCGACCCAAACTCCATTCCGGCAAGAGATCAGACTTGAACCAAAACCAAGTCGAACCAGACCCGGCCACTTCCAATCGTCGGCCACCTCAACTTCTTCCATATTGACGCGCCAGAATAGAACCTGACAAGGCCGCCGTGGCTCCTAATCGATCCGCTCCCAAATCGGATTCTGAGGCTCCGGCGATGTCGTCTCTGCCGTCGATGAAAGAGAGGAAGCGTGTGTGTGTGTGTGTGAGAGAGAGAGAGAGAGAGAGAGAGAGAGAGAGAGAGAGAGAGAAGTTTGTTATTTAATTAGAACGGGGTAAAAATGTCAGTTGTGTTTAAATTGGGTAGATAGGAGTAAAATTTTCTTAGTGGAGTAAGTGGGAGTAACTTGACTCAAAATTGGGCATTTGGTCAATATCCCTAATATGTGGTGCTATAGTTTCTCACAAAAATGTAATATAAAGATATATCACCGAAAACACAGGCCCAAATAGAAAGAGATCATAAATCCAGCCCACACGATAAGGGAAAGGCCCTTATAAGATTCTGAAGTTTCCAACAATCGAACGGGCAGCCAACAAACCCTCACTCAGCGCAACCTGAAGAGGCAAAAGGGAAAAGGAGCAAGACCACGAACTTCGCTTCAGCTACGGTTCCCGTTCCGGAGAACTCTGGAGCGACCGAATTTGTGAGTTTCAATACTTTAAACAGTTTAGCAGCATTTTTGGACAATTTACTCCTATATAGTGAATTGGTATTTATCTTTCTTCATAAACAAGTATAAGGAACCAATATTTTGTAAATGAATATGTACATAAAAATTTCCAGGTTGTCACAAAAATCCATTGTTTTGGAAAAAGAGTTTTGAAGACAAACACATAAGGAGGCGGCAAATAAGGGTTTAGGATCCAATCGGGTTCAGTTGGAGGGGACTAAGAAGGTGAAGAAGAGAAAGTTCATTTTAGGTAATGGGGGCTAAGCGTGCCTTGGATATGGTCAATGAGAAGGCCGTAATTGCTTTAGTGGAAATAAGGGTATGAAGGCTGACACAGAAGGAGGCGGGCAAATAAGGTTTGAGATCTGATTGACTTACCAAATAGAAAAGAGAAAAAAATAAAAATAAATTGAATTATAGTAATAAAAAGTAGAGAGGACGTGAGAATAGAGAAAAGAGGTTTGTCAATAACACCAACCTTTAAGGCTTTGAGCAATTTTTTAAAATTTTTTTGTATAATTATATTTTAAGATAAGTAAATTTCCACTTATTCGTGTTAACAGATAATCTAACAGAGTTTAGCCAATCAACAATTGACACTATGCCAAAAAAGCAATCAGACGACAGAGGAGATCTGTCGTCTGATAAAAAAATTTCTGTTGTCTAGTACGGTGCCGTCTCTTGGGGCATCAGACGACAGATTTCCTCTGTCGTCTTATTTATCAGACGACAGAAGGTTTTCAAGTCATCTGTTGTCTGTTAGAGAATTCAGACAACAGTTATCTGTTATTTATAATGACTTACAACAACAGTTTTCTGTTGTTTGTTTCGTATTCTAATAACAATTAACTGTTATTTAAACTACCAACACAAAACAATTATTTGTTGTTGTACATTCATTTAAGATACAATTATATGTTGTTTTTTTTGTCTTGTGTCAACGAAAATTTATATATTTTTGTCGTTGTTTTTATTGTAAGGCCACAGTTTTCTGTTGTTTGAGTGGGAAAATAACTAACAGTTAACTGTTAGTTAAACTACTAACACAAAACAATTATTTGTTGTTGTACATTCATTTAAAATACAATTATATGTCGTTGTTTTTATTTTGAGTCAACAGAAGTTTATATATTTTTGTCTTTGTTTTGATTGTGAGACCACAATTTTCTGTTGTTTGAGTGGGAATATAACAATAGATTTTTCCTAAATTCTGTTGTTCTTAAGTAGCTCCAACAACATATTTTGACTTTGATTTAGTGGTTGCATGGTATTTCAAATGTCACATTTATATTCCTATTAGGCAAAATGCCCGCGCGGTGCTGCGGGTATACTATTGATATGGTTGAATTTACATCGAAATTACGTTATAGATACATTAGATATAATAAAACTACATTATACATTGTTCTACTTGTCTCAAAAATCTGGTGCCTTTGCCATACGAATCTGGATTAGCAGCGACATCATAAAAGGAATGGATGCTGCCACTATCTTGGTTTCCAGCCCAAAACTGGTTTTGGAAGTTGTCCTTTGCTCCAGCAGACATATCCTAGCATGAAATTGAAAAACCATTACCAAAAAATAAAAAATTCAAAGGCACTCAATGAAACACTTTTCTTCTCTCAAGCAAATGCATTTCTTTTGGTTACTTTGTCTAAGCCGGTAGAATGAATCTTCTGGAAAAGCTTTTCACTTTTGGTAGCAAAAGTAGCGAGGGAAATTGTACATTTGATTAAAAAAATGTTGCTCTTTGGTTTATGAAGTGACAAAATGTTCTGTATGCATATATATAGACCAGTACAAAATAATTTACTCTTCACACACTCATTCTCAATTTACACTATTCTAAGTAAACAAAAAGCATTAGTCAAAAAAAGTTCAATGCAATTACATCAGTTCATGGAGATGAGATGAATGACTTAAATAGATACTTTTTTTCACAATGAGAACTAAGATTGATGAAAAGACAAAGCAAGCAATACATTAACTAAAGATAACAGGAAAAGAAACTATCCATACCTTCAGGCTGGGATTGGACACCTGCTTGTGATATCATATATATAGTAGAGTAGTCCTTATGCACCGCAGTCAGCAAACCTGTACACTGCAGTGGAAAAAACTTAAGATGATGTATAATGGGTCTATGGTTCAGAGACTATTGCAGTACATTTGTCTTAATCTATTTTTTTTTTTCCTTTTCATCTGATGCACTTGCAAGAAAATTGAAAGGCTGAGAAATAAAAGAATAAAAGGAGTGTTTGACCAGGTTGCAAGACCAAGTAAGGTCATTTCAAATTGCAAGACCGATTTAGTTTAATCAATCCGTTTCAGTGACTCATGAAAAGAAATTCAAACAAATGTAACTAATCACAATACAAAAGCAAATGGCTAAGTCCAAGCAAATGTAACTACTGATTCATCTGCTGATTTATTTATCAAGAAATAGAATTAAAAAAAACAAAGGAAATACAATTGATAACTGCATATTGAGAGGGTATATATCCAAAACAGCATTGTAAATTTGTAATCCCAACAAAATGAATTTCAGCCAGATTATGACTGCAGTATCACTGACATTTTGTTTTACATTCCTTATATCACTATATTATCAGTTTATCATATACTTCAATCAAAATTTATGTTCTCTCTTTCATGCTTAAATGCATCTTCATACACAATTTGGAATGAACAACTAATAAAAAAACAAAAAGATCAAATTGCAATTTTGATCAGCTATCTAGTCACTTGGTCACAACTGCCATACAACTAAATTTAAATTCAGACACTGTACTAATTTCAAATTCAGACTACATAGCTACATAGTAAGTCATGATCATTAGTCTTTGATAACCACACAACTTGGGCAAGTTCAAACTAAATTGCTCAATGACGTAGACCCAAACTCAATTAGAACGAAACCTTGTGGTTTTCTAAACTCACCCCATCATTAACCAGAGCACTCTGCCGCATTCTTTCCATATGGTTTTGAATCGAACGGTTCAAAACGCAAGCCCTTCTGTTCTACCCATGCACCCAATTCATAACCAAATCAGAACCAAAACACATCCAATACCCAAAAGCCAAAACTCAAATCCAAATCTCACCAAAAACAGAGCAAGTAAACTCAATGTCCACATATTCTTAATTCTTCATTGAATGGTGCATGACAGGCCTAGAGCCATATGGGGCCGAGCAACTATCAACTTATTTAACTCTAAGAAATGCTTAAAGCCACAGAGCTCAGCTCTCGTTCATTTGTACTGGAAAACAACATTTTTCATTAGTTAAGATAGACTTCGGTCCCGTTTGAAATTGTTTTCGCTTTTAAAAAAATATATTTTTGTCTAAAACTTTAAAGGGGCTTGATATCATTAGTGAATGAAGAAGTTTTGAAACAAAAGAGACATAACTCAATAACTGCCACCCCTATTGATGAATGCAGAGATCAGTTGTACCGAGAGTTTCACAGGTTATAAACAAAGAGTCGTATAAAAAACATTTTAGCCTATAAACAAAGTCATAGACCTCAATAAGTTGAAGGAGAGTGACATTCACACAATTCCTGACCCTCATCCAGCTTAATATGCAGATTGACAAAGATATTAAGAAAATGAAATAAAGCTTACCTTCTTTCAGCCAAATTGGAGGACACCACTGGCATCACACCAATGTCTTCATATCATCTGCAAGAGCATAAAAAACTGAAGTATAAAAGCCAGCACATAACCCCCCAAACTCAATATAAATCAGAGATGATAAATTCTTCCACATGAAGGTAGAGAAATTGTAAGTATCCAAGTAGTTCCTATGGAAGAAAACAGCTTTGGAAAGAAGCTTAGAGAACATATTGAAACTCAGGTGTTAAAGTGTGGCCCGATATAACATATTGAAACTCAGGTGTTAATATGTATGTACTCAGTTAGACTCTTTAGCTTCTAGATCATGTAACGCAGGTATTGTACCATCTTCCTCATCATCTGTTCAGAAGTAAATAGCATATAAATGTATTAGGATATTGTATTTTATACCTCATTAATTGAAAATCATGTTTCGGTTCTTCTTATGAAGTTCCAACTTCCAACACCTATCAACAATAAGAGTGAGTAACAGAGAAATCAAACAAAGTTGGATACAAGCACTAACATCAGCAAATGCAAACCATTTATTAACATGGACAAGCACTAAGCACTAAGCTTAACATCAGTAAATGATCAATTGCTAATCTTCATATATTCAACATATGCTTGCTTATTATTCTGTACTTACATGATCAACAGAAGTGCTGCAATACCTTTTCTTAGAATTCTCAAACGCAATAAAATCATGATCACTATAATTAGTGCATTGTTAGCTTAAGAAACTTTTATGTTAAACATAGGAGATAATCATCTACATGCAGGTCAAGGAAACATACTCCTAATTTATGCAAAACTTGGTTAAATACATAGAAGTTGATGAAGAGTAATACCTAATAAAGCTTTTAAATGGCCACATCACACTGCTGCTGGATATTTTAAACTCTGATTAGCTGCTGAGAAACAGTGGGAAAATTGAAGAAAATTAGACGTGCATTCAGAAGAGTCTGTGACCTCATAAAGGTCAGCAACTCTGATTAAAAAAATTTCCATTTTTATTTTCATTTGTGGGAAGTGTTTGCCCTCAATTTGCTTAAATTCTTCATAGTTCTAAGTTCTAACTTCTAATGAACATTAGAAAGTAAAAATCAATCTCCCATGACTAATCGATCTAATCAAGAGAGCATACACATATTGCTAAAAGTGAAAATAAATTCGTAAGGTATTAGATAAGGAAGCATCAATACTGATAATCAATATTCATTACACATATACAGTGTAAAGAAAATGAACTATAGAATTTAAGCTATGAAGTATAGAGTTTAAGCTCAAAAGCATAATGGTGGCTTACTTCCAAAAGCCACGGTCAATTAGTAATGTGCAGACAAATCACTGTATTGCAAAGAGGAAGGGTAAAATACCTCTCCACCATCATCAAGAACAAAAAACTCGCCATGTTCAAAGGGAGACATGGTACCAGCAGCTGTATTCAACTAGAAACCTGCAGATTATTGGCAAATAGAGTAAGGAATAAACTGAAAGCAAGAGTCTAGTTCTTGATATCATCTATTTGGACCAAAATTAACAAACTTTAATTGAAGAAATAGTAAACTCCTCCTCGCTTTATTAATAAAGATACTGTAAGAGACAGATATAACTACCTTGATTCCGAATTACATTGCATGAGAGAACCCTTATCACAGCATTGGTCTTCATATGCATCCTATCCTACACAGATATATAAAAAGAAAATGATTGAGAAAAGTTAAATCTGCATGACAGTATGCAAGCAGCACTACTTCTGCAATTGTTATCATCACCATGCTTGATAACAATTGCGGCAATACCAATAAAACTTAACATCGCACACTAGAGAATAAAACCAGAAGCAAAAGAACAAAGGAGAAAGAGGATACTTACAAACAACAGCAGAAAAGCAATTCATCATAGGTAAAAGGAAAACTGACGAAAAGAAAAATAGAAGCATATAGCAGCAACAAAGATTGCAAATTTATGGCTAAAAATAAAATAAAATACACAAAAAAAGTCAAGAATTTTACACTAAACTTCAGACAATATTACTAAATGCTTTTCTCTCCTAAGTTCCAACTATGTTTACAATTACAGATGTATAAATATAATGAACATTGACCCTATAAGAGATACAATTAAACGTATATATCCTGATACCCAGTTATCATAGTCATTCCGTAAAAAAAGACGTCCTTAAAAAAATTAGTAGGTGTCCCAGAAAGTGTTTTCTGTAGTAGTGTGTAAATCTAGGAACCATTCTTGATGTAGTGAGTGACTTGAAACCATGAACTGCAGAGGAATAAACAGAGAAGAGCTCAATACAAGTTAAAGCACCTTGAATAAGCATTTGGTATTAGGGAAAAGAACGGTAAAAGATGGCAGCAACTATGCCATAGGATTACCCTTATGATCTTCTTCATCTTCCAATCTACTAGTAGTGCTCCCAGGATCCATATCTCTATGGCAATTGCAACTTGCTCACTATTTACTGCAGACTTGAGATGCAATGGAGGAACCAGATGCTTCCCATTTGTTTATCTATACAAAAACCCACCAAATAAATTCCCCAATGACATTACATATTCTAAGCAAAAACTATTTTGTATTCCTAAGTTTATGGAACATCTTAAATTCTCTACACGTAAGAAGTACAAATGAAAAAGCCAAAAAGGCATGCAAGTAATATAACATTAAACATATCAAACATCTCACCGTAGGCTCAACTTCATGAATCTCCGAGGTCGAGCTAGTTGCCCGGCCGTCTTCCACACCTTCAAGCGTATTTAATCGTGATTACCCTTTTCATTTGGCTGACGTATTTGAGGTGATCAGAAATAGGGTCAAAGAACTTGTTACCTATTGAAATACAGAACAAAAACATAATTGAATTGAATTGAAAGATCATCCAGAAAGGGACGTACCTGGCTAATTGAATAGAGGCAAGATTTGGTGACATCGATCGAAACCATGTTTGGTAAATGTTGTAGGCAATACTGCAACTCATTGAATCGAGGCATATCTTTATCCTTGCTTAAAGATAATGGTCTAGTCCGTGACATTGAATTCGTTGGTGTACTGTATAGAGAACCTAATAAGTGAGAGATATACCTGAAGGGAGGGACTAAAGTGAAACCAAACTCTCAATACCAGATCGGTTCTCCAGTGATAGAGAAAATCCAACGAAATATTGAAGGAATCGGAATCCATCCAAGATTCTTCAATATAAGCTTTGTAATCTGCAGATGAAGAAATTTTCCACAAAATTTAACTTTACGGCTTTCGTTGATTGAGATCTTCCAGAAAAACCCCAAAACCAGAAGAACCCTAAAAGCCCAAATTAAAAAAAACATTGTCTTTCAGAGAAAAACCTTCCGGGGACTAGATCTGAACTGAGGGTTAAGCAGGAAGAGGAAGAGGCGGAGGCGATGTAGAGGTAAGGCCGTCCATGGCCTGGACGGTGTTCTCTTTCATGGCGTCACCGTGGTACTTGACTACACTGGTCTTGGCCCTGAACTTCTGGATGAAGGGTAGGGATTCGGAGAGAATCTGGGGAGGCTGCAGGGTTTTGAGAAAGAAATTTATGGGAGAGATGGAGACAAAGAGAAAGGGGATTTTGTTGGTAAAGGAGAGAAAGAGAATGGGAGAGCGAACGAGCAGAGATGGGAAAAGAGAAAGAGGAGCCGTGGAAAAAACGCGAAGTCTTTCGCAACTAAGCCAAAAAGAAAAGGAAAAAAAATATAACTTACTTTATTCAGACAACACAATTTCTTAAATGTGTTGTTTGAATATCACTCTATTGACTATTCAGCTATAGGGTTTGGGCATTTGAGAGGGAAAAGCCTAAAACTTGTTGGAGGGAAGTCTGAAATTTCTGCTAGGGTTCAATATAGAAAATTTTCATCTTTTCAGACGACATTTAAGTGTCGTCTGAGTCTGACCATATCTTCAAAATGAAACAAGCATGGTTTCTCATTGTATTCAGACAACACATTTAATTTATGTGTCGTCTGAGTTTAGTCTGAAACACTCAGACGACAGAAAATGACCATTCTGTCGTCTGAACTCTGTTGTCTGATAGCTTTTTTGGCATAGTGTGAATCTAGATGTTGGCAACGTGACATTCCACTTAATATATTACAAATTTACAATCGATCAATTTTGATTAATTTGACTCCAGTTGAGCAAAAAAACTTCTAGTTTAATTTACTTTTAGTGTCTAATTTTATTCTTCCTTCTCTCTATAGAGTGATAGAGTAAAGTTGAGAACAGCGAAAGCACCTCAGCTTCTTACTACTTTTCTGATTCTCATTTTCAATAGTGAAATGCTTTACGCTTCTCAGCTGCTGCCTCAGAGCAACACTTAACATGTCGGACGCTCTCTGCAGTCGGCGGCAGAAACAAGTAGTTCTCTCCGGTACCGCACCTAGCTCCGAGTCTGTTGATTTAGATTGTGTCATTGCCGAAATCCTGTCACGGCTACCGTACCGCACTTGGACTGAAGTCATGAACATCTCTCCAGAGGTTATGGATGAAGATGAAAACATCCCTTTAGAGTTTATGTATGATGGTGAACCGTATACATACATGGCATGCATTTCTGATAATGGCGAGATTTTGATGCAGCTGGAACCTATAGGCGCCTTGGCATTATATAACCCGAGGGAAAAGGAATATAGGACTATCATGGGCTATCCTGATTACATGTATGAAACTGCCCCTTATATAGAAACTTTAGTTTCACCAGTAACCGGCAGTACTGGCGCAAGTGTGTGAGACCAACACAGCAACTCCCCTTCACTGCACTCCTTTTGTTTGATATGCTGAAATCGTATGCCGTGTTTATGTTTTGCTCCTTCTGTATGAGATGCTGAAGTCATATGTCACGTTAGGTTTTGCCACTGGTCACTCAGTATCTTCTAATCCAATGGTTGTTAAAGATAGTCAGGCGTGCCACTTTTATGATTCAAGTTCTATCTCAACACTGTCTGTATGAGTCATTACTTCTGAGGTGAAAACTGAAACTGATCATTACTCTTTAGATTAAATCTAACTTTTGCTGTAAAGATGACTCGCATTGGTGAAACTTTTGTATGCTGTATGCCTTTGCCTCTTTATGTTGGGCTATTATCATGCTTTTAACGTAAATGCTACTCAAATTTCAAGTTTTGCCCCTAATTTTTGGTGCAACTGCATGATTTTTTGGTATGCGGCCTGGTAATCTTCATTTATGTTTTGATCTTAGATACTCATTCCCCTAGAGTCAAAATCACTTTGCTTATTCCTGCCCAAACTTCTCTCTCCTTTTTTGGGTTTCACCTTTAATCTTGCAAGTTTATAGCTATTACAAGACAGACTGCAGGTGCATATAATTGCATCTAATTATATGGTAAGATGATGTGCTTATCCTTCTCACACTATGTTTTTAACAAAGAAGGTAGTCTTCAGGAGCGTTGATATGTACGTATTAACCTCCTCCACGTAGAAGCATATTTAGTATTATGTCAAATCTATTTATTTGATCCCATTTCTAAACTCTACTATCTGGTTCAGCTGCATAAATTGGGGAGATTGACATGCTAAAATTTTCATAAGCATGCACTACTACAATTATGGGCAAAAGCCACACACAACATGCGTGACAAAAAGACATCAAAGGACACACAATACATGTCTAACAGCCATAGCCACGCTACAGCCACATATAATAGAGTCAATGCTCTGTAGAGGGGTGGCTTTCCCCTCAATAGTCTCGATTTACTTGTGTGTGGCTTCTCTCTGACATACTGGGACCACTAACAACAATGATAGGTAGGAATCATTATTATAATTATTATTATTTTTTTAATTTGGTTCTGGTCCAACATCGAGTCTGTCTGGGGATGGATGGCTGATATCCTGATCTTATTCATTTTATTTCATCTTTCTGGGGATGAATGGGTTCAATGATGATCGGCTTGGGTTTAGCCACTGCCATGGTTGTAGCCTCTACTCAGTGATGAAATTTGAGATCTTGGATTAGAGATGATAGGCGTAGACCCATACTTTATTGAAACACTGAAACCAGATTTTGATGAGGTCGATCTGGTTGAGATTCTTCCCATTTAACTTGGCGTGCATCGTGACAGCCATCCTTGCATACATAAAAACAGAGAGCGAGTTAACTCAGAGCAGCGTGTTAGGGGCCGCACTTGTAATGCCGCAAGCAACCTTGTCCAGGGTCATTAGTTAAGCCTTTGGTTGGTTTGCTTGCGTGCTAGGGATGTTTTGGTAATTTACAAATTATGTAATTTATTTTATTTAGCAATTAGTCTCCTCGGCCTTTTTCATGTTTTGCTCCTGCCAGGTTCATGTAAGGCCGATATGCTCTATAGGGAGGGGTTCCTAGTCGGCATAGTTTGGACTACGGAACTAGTATAGGTAAGCACATGTACTTTTGTCTCCCTTACCGTCTTACCATCAATAAAAGAGGAATTATTCAATCATCTGTGCCCCCTGAGATTGCTCTCTGATCTTTCCTTTCGATTATTCATTGTTCTTCGTGGTTGCCCCAACATTCATATAATTGTGTTCTTGCTTGTCACTAGCACTATTTTAATATCGTGTGGCTTTCATTGTTCCTTGCAAGGTACTCACTTGGCTGACTTGCTTGCTAGCAAGTGCCGCACGGTCCGCTTTGCGCATTGCAAAGTTCGGCCCGTGACAGTTGGTATCAGAGCCAACTCGGCTCAAGAAGCTCACTACGATGACGGGGAAGATGACAAACCAACAAAGATTCGATTGGTATGACCAACAACTCGGAGAACTTGCGGGAGTGCCTGATAGGTTGATTGATATCACTAATGTGTTGGACCGCGTCGACCTAGATGAGTTGGCGGCGCGGATGATAGAGGTGGAGAGCCTGAAGGACCGAGTTGTGGCCCTTGAAAATTGTAAAGCTCGGGGTAGCGAAAGGGAGAGAAATGAGGAAGAAGCTCCTGTTCCGAACGAGCAAATGGGGGCGATGAGTGATGCCCTTGACATACTCCAGGTGACCGTGGACAATATGGCAGAAGATGTCCGAGCCACCATTGATGCTTTCAGAAACGAGCTGGTGGAGGTGAATACCAAGCTCAACCTGACCATCTGTGCGATGGGAAACCAACCTGTGACGGACTACAGGAAGGTAAAGATACCGGAACCTCAAGCTTTTGGAGGGGCGCGAGATGCCAAGGAGCTTGAGAATTACTTATTTGATATGGAGCAATACTTCCGAGCAGTGAAGCCAGACTCGGAAGAGGTGAATGTGAACATGGCAACAATGTATTTGTCAGGAGATGCTAAACTATGGTGGAGGACCAAGTATAATGACATACAAAGAGGGGTATGCACCATTGACACCTGGGAGGATCTTAAGAAGGAGCTCAAAGCTCAATTCTTCCCCGAGAATGTAGAGTACATTGCAAGAAGGTAACTAAGGGAGCTCAAGCACACCAACAACATCCGAGACTTTGTAAACAAGTTCTCGGTGCTCATGCTTGACATCCCGGACATGTCAGAGAAGGATCGGCTGTTTTATTTCTTGGAAGGCTTAAAGCCATGGGCGAGGACAGAACTTCAGCGGCAAAGGGTCCAAGATTTGGCCTCCGCACAGGCTGCTGCAGAAAGGTTGACGGACTACATATTCGAAGAGAACTCTACTAAGAAGACTCAGCCGTTTTCGAATGTGAATGTCAACAGAAATGTAAGGCCTGGACCGAGTAGAAGTGGGGGAGCGGAGTCCAAGTTTTCCAACTCTGGAGGAGGGGACAGGAGAGCAGTGAATGCGAGGGACACGGCAACGTCCAAGCCTGTTGCCTCGACAGGGGTCTTCACCCCTCGACCCTTTAACACCTCAGGCTATGCTCCAAAGCCACTAGCATGCTTCCTATGCAGAGGACCGCATAGAGTGAATGAGTGCCCTCATAAGACTGCCCTCTCTGCCCTACAGGCTCATATTCACTCGAAAGAAATGGAGGATCAGCAAGAGCCAGATGAGGAACCTAGTCACATGGGAGCTCTGAGATTCTTGGGTGCGGTGGAGAAGCCACCACAATCACCTAAGAAGTCCCAGGCTAAAGGCTTGATGTTCATAGATGGTAGTATTAATGGAAAGGTAGCCAAGAGCGTGATGGTTGACACAGGGGCCACTCACAACTTTGTGTCAGAACCTAAAGCACGGAGGTTGGGGCTGAAGTTGGAGAAGGACGTTGGCCGCATGAAAGCTGTGAACTCTAAGGCCTCACCTACAACTGGACTATCTCGAGGGGTATCACTCAAGTTGGGTCACTGGCAAGGGAAGACCGACCTCGTAGTTGTCCAGATGGACGACTTTGATGTCATATTGGGGATGGAGTTCTTGTTGGCGAACAAAGCTATTCCCATTCCTAGTGTCCAACACTAACTTATTATGGGAGAAAGGCCGTGTGTAGTTCTGGCAAGAATCGAGCAACCAAGTGAACCCCGTCTCTTGTCCGCCCTCTAGTTCAAGAAAGGCGTGAAGCGTCATGAGCCTACCTATGTAGCAGTTCCCCTGATAAGGGATGAGACTAAAGGAGAAGTGATTCTGAAGGAGATTGAAGGGGTATTGGAGAGCTATGTAGATGTGATGCCTCCTGAACTTCCCAAAGAATTACCTCCAAGGAGGAGTGTGGACCATGAGATCGAACTGCTTCCGGGGGCCAAACCACCCGCAAAGGCACCTTACAGAATGGCGCCCCCAGAACTGGCGGAACTTCGAAAGCAGCTCGAAGACCTGCTCAAGGCGGGATTCATTAGGCCATCTAAAGCCCCCTTTGGTGCACCGGTGCTGTTTCAAAGGAAGCACGATGGGAGTTGGAGACTGTGTGTGGACTATCGGGCTCTCAACAAAGTCACGGTGCGCAACAAGTACCCGATCCCTCTGATTGCAGATCTGTTTGACCAACTCAGTGGTGCCAAGTATTTCACAAAGCTAGACCTCCGCTCGGGTTACTATCAAGTTCGCATTGCAGAAGGAGATGAACCCAAGACAACGTGCGTCACCCGTTATGGGGCCTTTGAGTTCCTGGTGATGCCGTTCGGGTTGACCAATGCGCCAGCCACATTTTGCACTTTGATGAACCAAGTCTTCCATGAGTACGTAGATAAGTTCGTGGTAGTTTATCTGGATGACATAGTGGTGTACAGCTCTACCCTAGAAGAACACGTAGAGCACCTAAAGTTGGTGTTCTAACGGTTGCGGGACAATCAGTTGTATGTCAAGCGCGAAAAGTGCTCCTTCGCGCAAGTGACCATCAAGTTTCTAGGTCACATTATTGAAAGGGGTCAAATCAGGATGGATATGGAGAAAGTAGAAGCCATAAAGGAGTGGAGAAACCCCAAGAATGTGAAAGAGCTACGTTCTTTTCTTGGGCTGGCTAATTACTACCGACGTTTCATTGAGAACTACTCAAAGAAGACGACCCCCGTAACTGAACTCTTGAAGAAGGGAGTGACATGGGACTGGAGTAGTAATTGTGAGAAGGCCTTTCAAGATTTGAAGAAGGCCGTGATGGAAGATCCGGTCCTTGCCTTACCTGACCTGAACCAGCCATTTGAAGTTCAGACAGATGCTTCTGACTTCGCCTTAGGGGGAGTCCTGCTGCAACAGGGGCATCCTGTTGCGTTCGAAAGTCATAAACTCTCGGAAGCTGAAAGGAGGTACGCGGCTCAGGAGAAGGAGTTGCTAGCTGTAATTCACTGTTTAAGGACGTGGCGACACTATTTGCTGGGGTCAAAGTTCATTGTGAAGACAGACAACTCAGCCGTCAGCCACTTTCTGACCCAGCCGAAGTTAACTCCAAAGCAAGCTCGATGGCAAGAGTTTCTCGCTGAGTTCGACTTCCATTTCGAACACAAGGCTGGGCACACAAACCAAGTTGTTGATGCTCTAAGTCGCAAGGCTGACCTTGCCGCCCTCAAGGTGTTGGCCACTTTGTCGAGCAGCATCATTGCCACAGACATCAAGCAACGTATCAAGGAGAGTCTAGAGAAGGATTCTGTGGCGCAATCCCTCATGAAAATGGTGAAGGAAGGGAAGAGCCGTCGGTTTTGGATGGAGGATGGCATATTGATGGCCAAAGGAGGACGAGTGTTTGTTCCGCGAGCTGACGGACTGCGAAGAATGCTCATGAGGGAGTGTCACGACACCCTGTGGGCAGGTCACCCTGGATGGCAGAGGACCCATGCGCTCCTCAAGCAGGGTTACTACTGGCCCCAGATGCGAGACGATGTCACGGAATACACCAAGACTTGCCTAACATGCCAGCAAGACAAGATTGAGCGCCAGAAGACTCCAGGGCTGTTGGAACCACTGTCTATTCCGACTCGCCCGTGGGAGAGTGTCTCCCTTGACTTTATTACTAACCTCCCGAAGGTGGGAGACTTATCAGGCATTCTGGTTGTGGTTGACAGGTTTTCGAAGTATGCTACCTTTGTGCCAACCCCAAAGTATTGTTCGGCAGAAGACACAGCAAGCCTCTTCTTCAAGCATGTTGTAAAGTATTGGGGTATGCCTCAGAACATAGTCAGCGATCGAGACACTAGGTTCACGGGAACATTCTGGATCGAGCTATTCAAGTTGCTCGGGTCTGAGCTCAACATATCTTCAAGTTATCACCCACAGACTGATGGGTAAACAGAAAGGTTCAACGGGATGTTGGAGGAGTACTTGCGCCATTTCGTTCATGCCAACCAACAGAATTAGGCGCAATTGCTCGATATTGCACAATTTTGTTTCAACTCGAAGAAGAGCTCATCCACCAACAAGAGTGCTTTTGAAATTGTCACTGGCCAACAGCCTCTCTTGCCTCATACTGTGCAAGAAGTCTACAAAGGGGTGAATCCGCGTGCTTTCAATTTCACAAAAGAGTGGAAGACTAATGCTGAGATCGCTCAAGCCTACCTAGAGAAAGCGGCGGGGAGAATGAAGAAGTGGGCAGATCAAGGCCGCAAGCCCAGGGAGTTTCAAGCAGGGGACATGGTCCTTGTCAAGCTACTCCCGGAACAACTCAGGTTCCTGCGCTCCAGAGACAAGCGACTATTCAGGAAGTATGAAGGACCGTTCCCCATCATTTCTAAAGTGGGGAAGTGCTCCTACAAAGTCGATATTCCTGCCTGGATGAGAGTTCACCCCGTCTTCCACGTCAGCAACCTCAAGCCGCACCAGCCCGACTGTGAAGATCAAGCACGCAACCAGCCTGTTCGGGAGCATGTCGACATCAGACCACCAAAGCCGAAAGAAGTGGAGGAGATCCTAGCAGAGAGAGTGATCCGAGTGTCAAGGCGCCCATGCCAGCAGTTCCTGGTCAAGTGGAAGGGTCTTGGAGATGAAGAAACCAGTTGGGAGAATGCTGAAGTCCTGAAGAAGAAGTTCCAGCAGAAGATTGAAGACTTCAAGATCAAGGCAGTCGTCGAGAGCGCCGACAGCTTAAGTGGGGGAGGATGTTAGGGGCCGCACTTGTAATGCCGCAAGCAACCTTGTCCAGGGTCATTAGTTAAGCCTTTGGTTGGTTTGCTTGCGTGTTAGGGATGTTTTGGTAATTTACAAATTATGTAATTTATTTTAGGATTAAATTTTGCTTACTACCCTGTGCTTTTAAAGATTCATCAGTTCAGTTCCTGTACTTTTAATTTAATCAGAAAAATCCTCGCACTCTCCAATTTAATCAAATCGATCCATTCCGTCACTATTCCGTCAATTTTTTTTTGTTAAGGTGCTGACGTGACACCTTTTCACAGGGGAAATTCCCAAAATACCCATACAAGTATAAACACAAACTCACACACAAACTCTCCTTCTCCTCATTCCTTCCCTCGTTCAATTCTCAACCAGCTTCCCAAGATTGAATTTCAGCCCACGCACACAATAATGGATCCGAACCTGTCCAGCTTCCCCATCCTTTCCTACGTCATTGACCGCCTTTCCACAGTAGGATCCAAGTCCACTATCGACGACATCTCCGACCTCGAGTCCATTCAAATCGACAATGGCCAGCCCTAGTTGATCAAACCCCAGAAACCATCCTCATCCTCCTCAACCAGATGCCCCACCTCTCTGACCCCAAAGTCATCGTTGCCATGACTCGCGCCGTCTCCGACGTCGCCAAGACCCACTCCGTCCTCAACGCCCTCAGCGACTGTCCCGACCACGAGGTCGTCGACACCGCCAAGGCCTCTTCCCCCAATCACACCCTCAACGGCGATTTAAACTCTCCTTCATCACCCCCTCCGAAATCGCCGCCGAATTCTCCCACCACGACCCTAACGTTGCCCGGATCAACAACGGCAGCTTCGGGTCCTGCCCCGACTCCATCATCCAGCCTCCTAGAGTCCAAGTGGGAGTAACTATGTTATGATCTTGAACATAGGTTCCCGAGTTTGGAGATCTGTAATTGAGGTTCTCAGTGGGCCTCAAGTGGACTTGGCAATGAGAGTTCGAGCAGTGTGTGAGGGAAGGAATTGGGGTGGGATTGTGAGCAAGCTATGACCAACTGCAGCCTATTTTGAATTTCTTCCATATGATATGAATGGGGGTGAGGCTACTGGTAGAGAAGTAGTTGATGTTTCAAGTATTGAAGTGGAGAAGGTGTACGAAGTGCTCACGACTACCTTCAGAGGAATTTACAAATACCATTTGGGTGATGTAGTGAGGTTTGTTGGTTTCTATAATTTATCATCTAGTGGAATATGTGATGTGAGGGCCGAAAGGTCCTGGTGAGATTATAACTGAGAGAGACTTAATGTCTGCAATGTAAAATTTTCTTGGAGATGTGATGGCAGCATATATTACAGAGCTAGCTAGTTTCATTGACATGGATTTGAGTCCTAAAGTTGAAGGTGTTCGTAGAACTTAAAGAGGGAAGCATGCTTCTCCAAGAAGAGTCAGTTGTAGCTCTGAGTAGGGGTATTTTGGGGATTTTTTTCTATGAAAAGGTGCCACGTCAGCACCTTAACAGAGAAAATTGACGGAATAGTGACGAAATTGATCGATTTGATGAAATTGGAGAGTGCGAGGTCTTTTCTAATTAAATTAAAAGTGTAGGGACTGAACTGATGAACCTTTGAAAGTACAGGGTAGTAAGCAGAATTTAATCCTTTATTTTATTTAGCAATTAGTCTCCTCGGCCTTTTTCATGTTTCCTCCTGCCAGGTTCATGTAAGGCCGATATGCTCTATAGGGAGGGGTTCCTAGTCGGCATAGTTTGGACTACGGAACTAGTATAGGTAAGCACATGTACTTTTGCCTCCCTTACCGTCTTACCATCAATAAAAGAGGAATTATTCAATCATCTGTGCCCCGTGAGATTGCTCTCTGATCTTTCCTTTCGATTATTCATTGTTCTTCGTGGTTGCCCCAACATTCATATAATTGTGTTCTTGCTTGTCACTAGCACTATTTTAATATCGTGTGGCTTTCATTGTTCCTTGCAAGGTACTCACTTGGCTGACTTGCTTGCTAGCAAGTGCCGCACGGTCCGCTTTGCGCATTGCAAAGTTTGGCCCGTGACACAGCGCAATGGAGATTGGTTTTGACTTGAAAACTTAATGTTTACTTTGGCCCAATAAACAATTGTTCAGATCTAAAAGAAATTATAAATGGAGTTGAAAACAAGGTCAGAAAACTCATAAGCCAACTGAGCAAGGCCTTCAATCGTAGCACTGATCATATGAGGAGTTCCACAAGCTAGGCTTTGAGCAACCTGTGTAGTTCAAAATCAAAGAGGTTGTATTAACATCAAAGCAAACTGATGAAATTGGGGAAAGAGTAAAGAAGAGAAATTACCTCTACGAATTCCAATTTCACATTGATGAAATTGGGGATCTTGATTTGAGTTGATAGGCATAAACCCATAAAAAATTGAGTCACTGAAACTAGATTCTGATGAGGTCGATCTAGTTGAGCTTCTTCCGATCCGGTTTAACCATCGTGGCGGCCATCCTTGCATACATAAAAACAGAGCGAGTTAACTCAGAGCAGAGAAGTACTATGAATCTATGAAGAAATTGGAACAAAGACCCCATATCTGAAGAGTTTGAGAAAAATTTCTGCAGTTAGAAGATGTAGATTCTATAAAGAATGAAAAATGTATAAACAATGGAAAAAAGGCCGGCGACACCTTCTTCCTCAGATTCGGCTTTTCCTTCTTCACGGTGGCCATCACTATGTCGCCGATGCAAGCCGACGGTAGAGGATTGAGACACCCCTTGATCCCCTTCACGGACAATTCATTGGATGATGGATTGATAGTTTGGGTGAGTTCAAGGACAAGCGAAGAATGGAGATGCAAGTGTGGGAGCACAGAAGAGAGAGAAGAGAGCATCTGGAAGGAAAGAGAAGAAAGATAGAGATAGAGATAGAGAGGACTCAGAGGAGATAGGAGAGAATAAGAAAGAATATAATATAAGTTTTCAAAGCCCATTATCAGATTCTAGTACATAAGGAAAATATAAAAAATTAACTTATCCACAATTATAAGCAATCGTGGGAAAATATCATGACTACAGTGCCGGATACCATCTCACTTCACCCAAACAGTGGAAGTTCCCACCCTTGTTTTAAAGTGTGGCAATACAAATGTTGCCTTTGCCCATTATTGTAGTAGTGATGATTTAGTTATCTTGTGTTTGCAAGTGCATAGTGTGATGAATAGAGACATTTCTACTTTAGAAGTTTGACATGGATTATACATATTTAAGCTGTCTTTTGATTTTGATGCTGTCTACAGTTGGAAAATTGGAATTTAAATGCTCTTAGTAAAGTCAAAAGTTTGATCGTGATTTCCTAGGATTTCGTTTACAGGTTATGTCGCTAGTCTTTTGCACCTGGAATACTATATGCTATGGATACTCTGAGCTTCATGGAAGAATCTAGGGTCATGCCTGCTAATCAATTGACCATTGATTGTGGTGGCCATATCTTATGTTAGAAATCTAGAATATTGAAGCTACATAGTTTCCTGGCACAATCGTTTCGGTTCATTTCCTTATTCAAGATCTAGCCTCGTTTGTTCAAAAAAAGTTTTGGTCTCTGTTACCTGATTTCTACTGAATATAATTGGGACCTTTACCATGTATCTCTTACACCTTCTTCTGTTTTGATGCGATTGATAACTGTCTCTCAAAGTCATACTTCATATATGAACTATTTTTATGTCTCCACTTTGTCTGTGTATAATTTTTAGATGATACTTGGAATAACACACTTGTTTATTACTTGCTCAAGAGTTGCC
The DNA here is from genome assembly GCF_958449725.1 of Rosa rugosa. Taxonomy (NCBI): domain Eukaryota; kingdom Viridiplantae; phylum Streptophyta; class Magnoliopsida; order Rosales; family Rosaceae; genus Rosa; species Rosa rugosa. The sequence goes on along the minus strand of NC_084820.1, from coordinate 60,289,427 downwards.
GCCTTCTTCTCGGAAGAATAATTAATCCAGGTCACTGTTGCAGCAATTTGTTCTGTGATAAACACTCTTGATCTTTCCTCGGCCACTTCGTTTCTATGAAGTTACGAGTTAAACATAACTCATTGTCAGATTTGTTGGTAAGCTAGTTGGTCAGTTACTATGTGCCGTTAATCATATCCAGGTATTGAATGAGCTCTGGTTAGGTTTGGTGTGGTCTGGGTGTCCCATGGTTGGTTCAGACTTCATAGGCCACTTGAAATTGCATTGAGTGGAAAATTGAGCAAGATGTGCCTTTGCTTCAAAAACGATCAACTCAGCCAGCTAGGATGTCTAAGAAGGATGTCTATCTTGAAGGTCTGCTTTAGCATAAACAAATTCCCTTCCCTTGTGGGACTATCATATAAACTGTGAAATGGTTCAAAAAGTATTAAAAGATGAAAGGGATTAATTACGTTTACTACTATGCTGACATTTTTTGAAAGATGCAATTGACATCAACTTCTTGCTAATGTTCACATTTTCATCAATCCAATTATGATCGCTTAGTACTCCTCGTATATTCAATGTAAGAAGAATATATTATGATGAAAAGTGTACCGTGCGCTTGGCAGCATTGAGTGAAGGCAGTGTGGCAGTTGGGTACAATTTAGTGTGCAGTTGAGTGCATCGGAGGTCTTCAACTTCTGATAAAAAGTCCCATCTAGTTCCTGGGCGGCGGCAAAGGTATAAAAATCAACATGGTTTAGGTTTTGAAATCGCCACAAGTAATATACGATTGCGGATGCCACTCTCAAAAGTCGCCATAAGTAGGAATTTTGGTTAGTATGTTTGACGAACAATTTGAGCAAGAGGCATTTGTTTCCGCCCTATAATGTTTGGTCACTGAATTTGGATATAATCTTTAAGATATCTAAGTATGCGCTATTCGTGCCAATCTGGCTTTGGAAATTATTAATGAAATCTTATTCTTTTGACGAAATAGGTTTCATCATTTCACAATAAAAAAATTAAAAAAAAGTTAATGGCCTTAATACCTACTACATTTTCTCTGTATTGTTAGTTTACATACAAACTTATCTATTTTACTCAATAACAAGATAACTTTTCCAAATTTTTTCATTTTTGCGTAATAGGGGAAAAATCATGGGTATTTGATTCATTAAGCCTAAAAGAAATCATCAAGTTAAGGGAACAGTTTCTGGGCTCTTTCCGACCCGAGCCAAATAACTACGATATTTTTTTTTGGTAGAAATTGCTATATAAACCCAATAAATGGTTTTGAGGGTTCTAAAGTCGCCACAACTGAAATGGCGGATGGTCAGCAGCAACTCGTTTTCTCCGAGTCCCATGACTTGAATGATATCTTCATTGAGATCCTCTTGAGGTTGCCCGCTAAATCTTTAGTCCGATTCCGGTGCGTATCCAAAGCTTGGCGGGAATTGATCTCAGAATCTAATTTCATCAAAAATCACCTCTCCCACATCGACACCAAAAACATCCTCAACTTGAAGCTTCTTCTCTCAACCAGTCCTTCCCAAGCCATAGACTACGTAGCACTATCCAACATCGCTAGTTCCAATAAAAACTCTCATTATTTTTCACTTACCAAGATCGGATTGACCCAATGTCATGGATTTGGTCTTTTTTAGCACTAACCAATTCGATTAGCTAATTTTCGAAAACGGAATCAGCTAGATATTTCAAAAACTAGCATCTCAGTTTTAAGTCATTGGTGTTAGCTCAGTGGTTAGAGCATCCACTACCTATGTACGAAGTCATGGGTTCGAGTCACCATGGGGGCAGGAGTGAAACCCTTTGATCCTCTTTAAAAATGAGAAAAAAAATAAAATAAAAAAAATAGTGAGAGAGGATTGAGAATTGAATTAAGACTAGACTAGATCAAGGGTTCGATTTCCTTCTGATAACATCAAAAAAATAAAATCTCGGTTTCAGTTTTATACTGTCGGAATAGTGACAAAAAAAAAAAAAAAAAAAACAATGTAGTTTACTTTATGGTAATTGGGTTGGACTTGGTAAAATAGTTTGAGTTGGACCCAACCCAAAATGACTCTGATCACCGGTCGACAGGTTCTCATTTGAAATTGGGGGAAATGCTCTGCAGTCGCCACTTCGCAAACTGAAACACTTGAAAGATGTCGGACGCTCTCTGCAGTCGGCGGCAGAAACAAGTAGTTCACTCCGGTTCCGCACCTAGCTCCGAGTCTGTTGATTTAGATTGTGTCATTGTCGAAATCCTGTCACGGCTACCGGCCAAATCTTTACTCCGATTCCGGTGTGTGTGCAAAGCATGGCGGGCCTTGATCTCCGATCCTTATTTCATCAGAAAACACCTCAGCCGCATCAACACCAAAAGCAGCACCAGCTACTCTCTCCTACTCAAAGAACAAATTTTCCGATCTGCAGAGTACGAAGAAATATTGAAGAGTTTGAGCCATGATGGTCCTCTTCCGAGCAGGAGGCTTGATTTTCCGGTACTTGATCGACTGGTTTGTATTTCTAACATTAGAATAGTTGGCAGTTGCAATGGCTTGATATGTCTAGTAGTTGATATTAATGCTGAAAATTTCCTTACCTTTATGTTATGGAATCCTTGTACCGGAGAATGCCAGGTCCTACCACAGCCTCCCGTTCATGCCTCCCGAGGACGTTTTTTCGGGTTCGGTTATGATTCAATCACTGATGATTACAAAGTAATACTGGGAAGCTATAAACCTGGTTATTCCTCTGTTGAAAATGTTGAATTTGTTGTTGCTGTCTTTATGCTAAAAAGGGGTTCATGGAGGAAGCTTGAAAGGCTCAACAGGTATTTCTGGGTGAGTTGTGAAGGGTGTTTAGTTAACGAAGCTCTGCATTGGGTATTGGAGGAAGTGGAAGACGGTTGGTTAATTGCTTCAAAAATGGTGTCATTTGATCTAGCGGAGGAAAAATTTCATGAGATTCCATTCCCCTATCCTCCCAATCCAAATGACAGGCTGGGTTTTACTGCCCAAGTTGGAATTCTTAATAATTGCCTAGCTCTAGAGTTTATGACCATGGGTGACAGAGGTGGGTGGAATTTGAAGATGTGGGTGCTGAAGGACTATGGAGTCAAGGGATCTTGGACTGAAGTCACAAGCATCCCTTCAGAGGTTGTAGATGATGAGTATACATGCATGGCATGCATTTCTGATAATGGTGAGATTTTGATGCAGCTGGACGTTGCAGGCCCCTTGGCATTATATAATCCCAAGGAAAAGACATATAAGACTCTCATGGGCTATGGTGGTTACTGGTATGAAACTGCTACTTATATAGAAACTTTAGTTTCACCATTAACCGGCAGTACTGACGCAGTCATGTGAGACCAACCCAACGTGTCACCTTCATCGCATTCCTTTTGTATGAGATGTTGAAGTCGTATGCGTGTCTATGTTTTGCTCCTTCTGTATGGGATGCTGTAGTCATATGTAACGTTTAGATTTTTCCTCTGCTCACTCAATGTCTTATAATCCAATGATAGTTAGAGTTAGAGGTAGTTAGGAGTGCCACTTTTAGATTCAAGTTTTACCTCAACTGTTTGTATTTGAGTCATTACTTCTGAGGTGAAAACTGAAACTGATTAGGACTCTCTGGATTAAATATAACTTGTGCTGTCAAGATGACTCGCATTGGTAAAACTTTTTTATGTGGTATGCCTTTGCCTCTTTATGTTGGCTACTCAAGTTTCATGTTCTACTTGCCCCTTATTTTTGGTGCAACTGCATGACTTTTCAGAATGCAGCATGGTAAGCTTCATTTATGTTTTGATCTATATAAATAAGAAAGAAAAGTATTCATTCCCCTTGAGTCCGAATCACTTTCCTTATTTCTTCCCGAACTTTCACTTTCCTTTTCTTTGGATTTCACTTTTAGTGTTGCAAGTTTATAGCTATTTACTGGTGCTTATAATATTTGCATCTATTTGTTCTATGACAAGATGATGTGTGCATGAGCTTATCCTTCTCACCTTTTTTTTTTTTTTTAAACTATGAATTTATCATGTCAATTCAAGCAGATAGTCTTCAAGAGTGTCGATATGTATTAACCTGCTCCACATAGAGCATACTTAGTATTATGTCAATCTATTTATTTGATCCCGTTTCTATACCCTACTATTTGGTTCAGCTGCATAATTGGGGAGTTTAAACTGCTAAATTTCACAAGCATGATTTAGTTATCTTGTGTTTGCAAGTGCATAGTGTGATGAATAGACACATTTCTACTTTACAAGTTTGACATGGATTATCCATTTTTAAGCTGTCTTTTAATTTTGATGCTGTCTGGAGTCGGAAACTTGGAATTTAAATGGTCTTAGTAAAGTCAGAAGTCTGATCAGGATTTCTTGAATCTCATTCCTCTTGTGAAAATTTGGAACCACTTTTGTTCATAAAAAGTTTAGGTCTCTGTTACCTGATTTCTACCATGAATCTCTTAACACATTCTTCTGTATGATATTTTCATGCAATTGATACCTGTCTCGCAAAATCATACTGTATATATGAATCAGTTTTATATCTTCCTTTTGTCTTTGTATAAGTAGAATGTTTCATCTTATCCCTATTATTTTGTTCAACTGCATAAATGTTTGGAATTCAATATGGTAACATCATTAATATTTTGACGTAATATTCATTCCCAAGAACTCTTTTTGTCAAAATCACCTTGTTTATTTCTTCCTGAACTACCATTCAACTTCTTTTTTTTTTTTTTTTTTTTTTTTGGAATTTACTTTTATATGATGTAAAGTTTATAGCTATTTTACAAGATAGACTCCAGGTGCGTATGTTGTAGAGTTTCTAATACCGTGTCATGCTTTGCTATACTTTGCCTACTCCTTTCATACATTTTCTGCATTTTGTTTTTGCAAATCTTGTTGTGTTTACACACTTTGAAACACACTATAAGGCAACCAAAGAAGCAAGTAGATATTCATTGTAATCCCTAATATCTGGTCAGCTGCAGGAATTTGGTGTATTTGAAATGCTGGAGTCACGAATTGCTATAACATTCATTCGGCTATCTTGTGTTTGTGAGTGAATAGTGTTGTTGAATATAAGGATTTCTACTTTAGAATAGCATGCATCATTAATCTGTTTTTTAATTTTGATGCTGGTTAGAGTTGGAATATATACGCTCACAGTAACGTTGGAAGTTTGATCATGGTTACTTGAACTCGTTCTAGTCTGGAAATGTTGGAAACCTTTTTTGCATTTTTAAGAAGTTTATATATTTCCATGGATCTGATTTCCATTGAATAAAATGGAATTTTTACCATAAGTCTTTTAAACCTCATTCGAGTTCTGTATAATATTTAGATGTAATAGGTATCTCTATATTTCCACTGATCTGATTTCCATTGAATAAAATGGAATTTTTACCATAAATTTTTAAACCTCCTTCGAGTTCTGTATGATATTTAGATGTAATAGATATCTCTGCCCAATTGCACCAACAAAGAAATACACTCGTGTTGCAGTTTTTGTCTTCTGACAATAACTATTGCAGCAATTTGTCCTGTGATAAGCATAAGAGGCTGCACTTTTCAGTAGTTTTCACCTTCCAAGGGCCCTCCCCCCAATTTTGTTTCCATTAATGTAGTCAGATCTCTTAGGGAATCTCTGGCCTCTGCTGTCGAAAGTCATATCCATTTACCAGCAAGGGTTGGCAGGATTGGCAAAAGCAAGGTCTTGCCTTGGTTGGCACCCCATCCAAGGTTCGAGCCCCAAAGTTGTCAATTTATCCATTGCTGGTAAGTTGTTGAGTGCCGGGGTCTTGCGGGGCCCATGTGAACGCTGGTGAAAAGTGCCAAATTCACGGGTGTCTAAGTCATCTTGAGGCTTGATTGCGGATACCTGCGGGTCCTACCACCTGACCACTTCAGTGTGGTAGTGTGGGCTTTGGGACGTTGCGGGGTCTGTCTACTCCCAATTGTAACCGGTTCGGGGCCCAGATGTTAGTTGGGCTCCTGCCAAGGCCTGCCTCGAGTAATCGGGGCAAACGGTCGATCATAAAGTTCCTGGGCCGGGGGGTCCTGCCTTCCCCCCTCCCAAATACTTCCTGCCAAAAAAAAAAAAAAAGTCATATCCATTTTAAAATTTGACACCACAAATGTCATTATTATTTATTCAAATTTTGCATCTTTAATCCATTAGACCTATATCTAGGACCAATATTTATTTTAATCATTTAGACAATCATTCAACTACAATATATATATATATATATATATTTTTAAATATAGTATTTCATTAAATTCAATAGTGATTACAATAACTTAGAATGACATCTTTGATACAATCAGGAGCAATAACAAACCATACTTTCTAAATAAATCAAAGCATGTCTTGCAAGATTATGAGCCTCTTTATTAGCTTCTCTAGGGACCTGCTGCACCTTGAAGTCCGGTTTTCGCCGTAAACAATCCCTTACCTCTTCCATTATCAACCCCAAGCTAGAAAGATCAATGGCCTCTCTGTTCAGAGCTTGCACTAAAGCTAAACAATCTGACTAAAAAATAACCCTTTCCAACGAACGCCCCATCCGTATTACACTTTGTCCATCCCGGTGCCAGAGCAGACCATTTTGGATGCTGTCGGAGACTCGGTTGTTTCTCCACGGTATTTGCCTTCTTTACTCTTCTAGCCAACCCAAACTCAACATGGATGCCTCTTGGGGTATCTACTGCTTCCCTTCCCATAGTTGCAGGTTCCGATTCTTCCAAATGGCCCACAACACAACAAGACTCTTCGCAAATTGCTCCTTGGACTGAGCCACTAACAATGCTAACAAAAACTCCTTAAAATCCCTGTGAGTAGTATCCACTACTATATTTGCAGTATCCCACATATTTGGCGCATAGGGGCACTGCACAAACAAGTATGCATCTTCAGCTTGACTCGGGCACAACAAACACCCCATATCACCAGAATAACCTTTTCTACTTAAGGCAACCCGTGTAGGCAGTATCATAGAGCAGCTTCTCCACGCATGTAATGCCACATTGCCTGGCACTTTAACACTCCAAATAGCCTTCCACAAATCTTGGAAAGGATCAAGCGGTAATGGAGGAGCCAAAACTAGGCTAAGAGCTACATCTTTAGCAACATAGTAGGCACTATTTGTGGTGAAAAGCCCCTGTTTTTGAAAATGCCATATTAACCGATCTGGTAGCCTTCTTCGCCCCAATGGTATAAAGAGAATAAGATCAATATCCGCTGGTGAAAAGTACGCCTCCAGCTTGGTCGTATCCCAACAATGTAGAATAGGATCAATTAATTCTGCCACAAACTGTGGTGCCCCTTGAGGAGGAGGTGAAGAAGGGCATCTTGGGTAACTATCCGGAATCCATCGGTCTCTCCAAATCTCAATGTTTTCACCATTTCCCACACGCCATCGAAGACCTTGTATCAACACTTCTCTAGCCTCCATGATACTTCGCCACAAAAATGAAGGACAGGTACCTAATTGCGCATGTAGGAAATCACTCTCAGGGAAATATAAAGCCTTATAACTGTTTCGCAAGCATGGCCATGTTAAACCAATGAAGATTTTTAAAACCCATACCTCCCTCCTGTTTAGGAACACAAAGTCGTTCCTATGACTGCCAATGAATCTTAGTTTTTTCATCCGTATCTCCCCACCAAAAGTCGGAACATAGTTGATGCAGATCATCGCATAAACCCACTGGAAACATATAACTGGTCATAACATAATTTGGGACCGTTTGAGACACTGCTTTAATCAGGATTTCTTTCCCAGCACCACTTAACAATTTAGCTCGCCAACTAATAAGCATTTTAGACAACTTCTCTTTCAAATAACTGAAAGCTGCAGATTTACTGCGACCCACATGTGTAGGTAAACCCAAGTATCTATCATGCTTATCAACACAATGCACCCCCAATATCTGCGCTAAGGCCAATTGTCTACTCAAATCCAAATGACGACTGAAAGCCACACTACTCTTCTGTAGGTTAATCTGTTGCCCAGATGCTATCTCATACGTATACAAAATATTATGAACATGTTGACATTCCTCCTCATCAGCAGTTCCAAACAAAAAACTATCATCTGCAAATAATAGGTGATGTAGCACAGGGGCCTCTGGATTAAGTTTCATACCCTTCACCCACCGTTGTCGCACAAAATGTTGTATAAGAGAAGACAAACCTTCAGCACACAATATAAACAAGTCAGGCGACAATGGGTCTCCCTGACGGACACCTCTCATTGGCTTCACATAACCACAGACTAGGGCTGGCAAATTCTCCCGAATCAAACCGTACCAATCGCATCCGAGCCGAGCCAAGTGAATTGGTAGCCGAAAAGTCAATAACCGAAAACTTGGTACGGTTGTACCAAACCGACTACATGAAGACGGTACGGTAATGATATGTAATTTTATACATTTACGGTATACCGTACCGTACCATATAATTTATAAATATTTTTTATTTTATTTTTTATTAATAGTGTGGGACTGTGGCAGTGTGGGTACTCCACTACTCTTCCAAATGGCAATATATAATTATAAATATTCCTCCTCTACCTCACCAAGTCACCATCACGATTTTTTCTTCTTATTCTCTCTTCTCCAGTTCTTCTTCTTCTTCCTCAGCCAGTCAACCCCACCTTTCCTTCTCCCCGTTGTCATCTTTACTCTCTCTTTTTTTTTTTTTTTGTCAATCTTTCTCAACTCTTGGTCTCCTCTTTATCCTCATTCTTCTTCATTTTTTTTTCTTTCTTTTTCTCTTTCTTCTTCATCTTCTTCCTCTTCCCTCTGTTCGACACTCCCTCAGTTCCTCAATGCACAGCGCCTTCTTCCCCTCACGCGTCTTGATTTCTGGGTAATCTTTACTTTTTCTTTATATGATTCCTGTTTTTGTGTAGGCGGTTTGCCAAAGAACTCATTTTTAGATCCAAAGTCGGCTCAAGAATTGAGTTTTGGAGCCTGGTTTGTGGAATTTGATTTGTATAGGTGTGTTCTTGGGTTAGTTTTAGCTTTTGGGTGTGTTTTGTTCGTGATTGTGCTATCTGGGTGTTCATTAATTCAAGCTTTTGTGATGGTGAACATTGTTTGCATCAAGAATTTGTGGTGTATTCGTAAGGTGAGTGCAGAAAGGTGTTTGCTTTGATCTTTATGTTCATAGTTTGTGTTAAAAACAAGAACTTATTTCATTGGAGTGCACAGCTTCTTTGGCAAGCTTGATTTATGAGTGATTGATTTGTTCACTTGTTTCACTTGTTTATAAACTCGGTTGGATGCCCAACCAACCGAGTCTCTCGGTATACCGAAATGGTGGTATACCGACTTCTGTGGCCGATAATGGGAGAAGATTTTATGTACCAAACTAGCTCGGTATGGTTGGTGATTTTGGACTTGCAGCTCCGGTACCGAACCGAACCCACCCCTACCACAGACCTCCCCATTCAACAAAAAAGAATAGCTGACGGTGGTCACACTAGTCATCACTAACTCAACCCAGGAACTCGCAAACCCTAGCTTCAACAGAATGCTACGAATGAAGTCCTACTCCAAGCGATCATACGCTTTACTGATATCAAGTTTAAGAGAAAAATGTGCATCATCTTGATAGGAGCATTATATGCGACGTTTTATGTGTTTTTCTACTCACATTTTGCTATGTTATTTCCTTTAACTTAATCATATTAACTTAGTTTAATGTCTTTAGGTACATTTGAGCTACAAACGAAGAAAATGAGTTGTAGGAAGCAAGAAAATGGAAAGAAATGAAGATTCTTGAAGGTTCTTGACGTTTCTACTTCAAACAAGGCGTGGAAGACATGTGGAAGCATCTAGAAGTCTCAAGAAGATCATTACCGAATTGGACACAAGTTGTGCTTTAAAAGTCAAATCCATTACAGATTCGGAAAACTGTCAGTGCAGATCAATCAACTTCAACGGAGTGTCAAAAATCGTTCAGAGCTCAGAAAATTATGATCTTTACATGGTTGGAAAGCTACGGATGTCTAGTTTCCATACATTTTTACAGCTCGTCGATATCTATTTTCTAGAAGAAGTTATGACCGTTTTAGTGAACTGAGGTCAAGTCTGCCGGAAATCTGTTTTGTGTCAAAGGAGTTCTAACTCAATTTTGTTTCTTCATCATCTATCTTAATTTGTTTTCAAACTTGAGTACCATTTGGAAAGAACATTCAGACTGTTATAGTATAAATATATTATAGTATAAATATCTATATCTTGTAATAGGTATTTGAGTGTATAGATAAGTACTTGCGTATATAGATATGGTACTTGAGTGTGTAAATATAGGTATGAAGACTTGTGTGGCATAAAGTATATGGGGAAGCAACAAGCATGGCAGCTCTCATAATTGCAGCAACCAGGTGGAGTTGCAGCTATGATCATTGAAGCCACTATAATGGACTTCTTACCATAGCATTCACACTACAATGTATTCCTATAAATACCCTCTTTTGTGAAAATAAATAAATACCTTCCTTCATCCATCTCATCTTCTTTGTCTCTCCATCTCCTCTCCATTTTCTTTCCATTCTCTAGTCTTCTTGTTCTTCATTTTCAAGCCAAGAGAAAGAGAAGCCATGCAATACATCAATTTCCTAGCCGCCATCCACCCTTGTATCGTCCCTAGAAGATTGCTTGCTTTCAAGGATCTTCAAGTTCTTCGTCTCAAGGCTTTATCATTCATCTTTCAAGGTGTATTATATCATTTCTCTTGTTTTCTTTGTTTGATTTTGTAAGACTATGAATTTTAGTTAACAAATAATGTTAAGGGAAAAGTTTAAAGCCCGTTTTTCATGTTTTGAAATAAAGTTGTGATTTCTATATGTTGATTTATATGTTGCTTATGTGAGATTGATCAATTGATTTTGTTTTATGGAAAACTTTTAAATGTTTTTGTTCTTTGGTGCGCAACTTAGAATGATTGCATATAATTGGAGCTAGTAATTAGGTTTATGCTTTGTGACCCTAATTCGAATAAGTAGTAAAGGCTTTGGACAAAAGTCGAAATCAATTGGTTTGTGTTATTGAATAGACATGCTTTGTGTACTAGGATTAATACAATTATTGACTAAACTTTCACTTGCTCTTAATGATTTGAAACTTGAGTTTGCATGGTTGCTTTGATTGTGTGAAACCTGTTTTCAAAATATATTGGTTAGGTGCTTTGCTTGATCAATTGTGTAAAGGGAAGTAAAATAAGGGACATTGGTTGCTTTGATCTTTGTTTCTTGGTTGATATATTCTCGTCTCATAGATAACCAACTATTAGAATTGTAACCGGATTTCTTGCATATGGATGTAGTTTTGATCTTTGTTCCTTACGTTCCACCCTTGTATATGTGTTTTTACATTTTCTTTATTTTATTTATTTTAATTTTCAATCTTACAATCATAAAACCCCCTTATTTGTGTTTACTCATTAGTATGTAAGAAATGACCAACCTCAGTGGCAATCAGAGTATTGTCTGAGATCAATCTACCAGGAACAAACGCACTTTGCAGTGGAGATATAACGTCATGTAATAGTTTCTTCAATCTGTTGGCTAACACCTTGGAACATACGCTGTAGAGCACATTACATAAAGCAATAGCTCGTAAGTCAGTCATCTGTTTAGGTTCAGATACCTTTGGAATCAATGTTACATGTGTGAAATTTATCTCTGTAGGTAGTACTCCTGGATACCAACGTCACATGTGTGAAATTCATCTCCGTAGGTAGTACTTCTGAAGATAAGAAAGACTTTACTGCAATACACACATCAGCTCTGACTACATGCCAATATTTATGAAAGAACAAATGAGACATTCCATCGGGTCCTGGGGCTTTCGATGGGTGCATCTGAAATAATACCACTTTAACTTCCTCGTCAGAATAAGGAATAAATAGCTCTTGATTCATACTCGAAGAAACCCGCGGCTGTACAGTATCTAAAATAATATTGAGTGCAGCACCATGCACACCTCCAGAAGTAAACAAACTCTAATAGTACCCAGCAATCTCCTGTTCAATATCCTTCTACTCTAACATCCATACCCCATTAGAATTAAACAAACCTTTAATGGAGTTTCGTGCCCTCCTATTAGATGCCTTACGATGGAAGAAAGCAGTATTCCGGTTGCTTGCTTTAAGTCACAGCGCTTTAGACCGTTGAATCCAAAAGGTCTCTACTTCAGTGAGCAGCTCTTGAAATCTGGTAATCAACCCCTGCTTCTCAACATTGTGCTCTGGGTCAAAGGGCATACTAAGGAGTTTGTCTAACCTCCCACGAATAGCTCACATTTCAGCCTTTCTAAACATGAATGTTGGTTACTGCCAACTATGTAGTTCTCGACTCATACTCTTAATTTTAGCAGCCGTTTGACTGATCAGATCCCCTTGACTCTGTGCTGCCCATCCTCTCTGTGTCATAGACTCACATTCAGGATGAGTTGCCCAAAATTGTTTAAAAAGAAATAGCCGCTGCTAGCGTCGTCTATTTTGCTGCTACAAGCAAACTTCCAGCAATAGCGGGCTAAGGTCCAATGTACTAGGTGGTAGATGTGTGAACGAAGACCTGGGAAATCGCTGTCGGAGTTCTGCCATCCACAGCGCTCTATCTAGGCGCTCTTTGGTTTGATGGTCAGACCACGTATAGGGGTTACCAGAATACCCCATATCCAACAAGGAACAATCCATCATCACTGTCCTGAAAGCCTGCATTTGAGCTAGACGACGAACACCGCCCCCTGTCTTCTCTGGACTATTTAAGATCTCGTTGAAATCCCCCACTATAACTTAAGGAAGGGAAGACAACGCCGCCAGTTGACGCATTAATTCCCAAGTTCGACCTCGATCTCCTGTTTGGGTGAACCCGTAAATACCAGTCAATCTTCATTCTTCCGGAGATCCAACAGTTCCAATAAAGACGTCAACATGGCGAGTCGAGTAGTTACGTATATGCAAAGGCACATCATTCATCCACAGAAGCGCTACCCCTAAGGATTCTTCGCTATCCTCCTTCCCTAAACAATTGTCGAAGCCCATCCTGATACATAGTGAAAATAGAAGGACAGAATGTGTTTTTTTGGAAAATGGGGATTGCAAGGCACGTATCAATCCCTACTGGGCAGAAACCAAAAATAACCAACAGAAAGATTTTTGGTTACGTAGTGAAAATCTCAACTTCTGAGATTAAAAACACTGCAGGGCTCTTACTCTTGAGAACCCAAAATAAGAATTAACTTATGATGAAGGATATGTTCTTTACAAACTTGAATAGCACTAGCTCGGCTACAATGATTAGATGAAAACTAATACCAAGCTTGTCTTCCGTCTTGAACTCCTTCTTCACTTGAACGATCACCAAATATAGCTCTCCTTTCTTCACAGCTCCTCTACTGATCTCAAGAGAAGTTATGCATACGAAACAATGATCAAGAACACTTAAACATGGACCAAGTGTTTTGACTCTTGTGAAGACTCAATTTGCAAACATGCAAGACGCCACAAAATCTTCTTGAGTTCCAAGTTCTCTTCTTATGCCGTCTGTTTTTCCACACTCCAAGGATAGCAGCCGTCCCAAACAAAACAACCAAAATAGCTATTTACCCTAATCCCCTTCTACAAGGAAAAACAAATCTTTTTGTGTTAACAAAATATAAACAATTAAGGACACCAAATCCTAAAATACTTAGGAAATCAATAATACAATTTGACACACAGAAAAATATCTTTAAATGAATAAAATATATTAAACCCATTAAACCCCAAAGATACTTTCCTGTTTTGTATGGAATGCCAACACACTAAGTTGATCAAAACTTGTACCTACAATCTCCCCCTTTGGCATTCCTATACAAAACATAAATTAGGACAAACTCTCCCCCTCAACAAGTACAAGAGGAACATCACAACTCTTCATCCATTCATTCCTGAAACATTTCTCACACATTAGTAAAATGCATAAGATAGAATAACGTTATCACAATCACACATCTAATTTCTCTTCTTTTTTGAATAGGAATGACAAAGGTAACGTACGTAGCGGAAGCGATATAGAAGGAGGATCACAAATAGATGGTGCACAGTAGACACTAGCCCAAGTCGAATCAATCAGAGGAAGATAGTCCAAGTATTAATACTCCCCCTAAGTGTGATCATGTGATGAGAGATGCAAGAATGAAATGCAAACACACAATGAGTGGGTTGTATCCAAATGCTAAGTACAGATTTAATTCGCATAGCTTTTCCAACAAGAGCAATACCACTTAACCATAAACAAGAGTGCAACAAAATAAGTTCACACAAGTGAATTGATTCCGACAATCACAAGGTAAGATAGAGGGTGATCGAGTATTCTATACCTCTTGTTGTGAAGAGAGAACATATCTCAAGATGGGGTGTGTAATATTTGTGGAAACCTGAAAAGCAAGGCTCACATACGAAACAAATTTAAGCACGTAAACTATATTCCCCCTTATAACACCGTGTGAGCATGATTTTGAATTTTTCTTTTGGCATTTCACACAAAGTAACATTTTTGCTCAAGAAGACTACGACCCATGTAACGAGTATTATGCTAGCAGCTCCCAAGTCAGATGAATTTAGGGCACTAGATGTAACAAGGACATCCCAAAAAACACATCTACTAGAGTTAATAGTCTCACAATCCACTGGGGTGACCAAACCATTCCCGTTTCTTCCCAATCCTCATATCGTTCGTCACGACCGAGACCTGTTTACTTTGGGAATAGCCTGGCCATGCTCCATAAATCATTCATTTTTTTTCTTTTTTTTTTTTATTGTCAAGGAGTAACACAAATAAGTAATAATTTCGTCCACGAGTATTGAGAACATGTCAACCAACAAGTATGACTTACCACCACTTAGAGTATGTGTGCATGTGAGGATTCAAGGTGATAGAAAATATGTTGTTCAAGCTCACAAATACAGAGTGATGCAAGAGCAAATTCAAAATGTGCTAGGCACCTCATTGCACACAGATTTAAGGAAAAGAGTACGGCCCTTGTCAATCTAAGTTCAAAATAATCTATCAAACACTCGGAGATACAAACCACCATTTCAATCCTGAATTTCCAGAAACTAAACCTAACAATGCAGAAACGTAAAGACAATACACCTATACTATCATGAAGACATACAGCATGAATTAATGCATGCAAAATGGATCAAGTGAAGTGAGAGTATCAATACTTAGAGCATCCACCTACGGTGCTTTTAAGTGATTCAAATTGAGTTTTGTCTAACGGCCTACTAAACGTATTAGCCAATTTGTGTTCAATAGGAACGAAAGCAAGCTCAAGCATATTATCAAGATTATCCGTATGAGCAGAAAAATGATTATTTGAACTTCTTTTTTTAATCCAGATTTGCTTCTGCTTCAACTTCTGCTCTTTAGGGATTGCAATACTCTCTGCAATCCTGCTAATCAACTTCAGATGCTCTTTCAGCTCAGCTTGCAGCGATGTAGTTGGGCTAATTTTTTATGCATTTCTCTGATTTTGAGTGTCCTTGCGAAGCATATTACATCTAGGACGTATGTGTTCCACTCTTCCACAATAATGACACGTAGGAATGAAGTTTTTGGAGTTGTGAATATACCTGGGCTGACTCATAGAGGTGTGCATGTCAGAACTTACCGAAAAGCTTTTCTGATGTGATTGAATGGCTCCATGAGGTTCTGGTCTTACAGCCAATTCAGTGCCAGACTTGATGTCACTAGAGCTTTGTGACCAACTTGATGAGCTCTCACCTTCCACACTTCTTACAAAAGCCAAAGGTTTGCAGGACTCGCCATTATATCCTAATCATTCTTTATTACAATGAGCTTTGCCAAATCCTATCATCTTAGAGACTTTTTCAGACCCTATAGAGAGTTTGTTAAAGCTTTCCTTGACCCTCAATAATTCTTCCTGCAATTTCTCATTTTCAAGGGTTAGAGAAACATTTAAAGAAGATTGAGCCTTAATTTCAACCTGCAAAACTTTGATTTTGTTAGTAATCTTATCATGCTCCTTGTCCCAGTCTTGAGACTTGACCTTACCCTGCAAAACTTTAATCTTATCAACAATGTCAGTAAGTTCTTCTTCCCATTTTTTCAAAGATATTTCTGTTTAAGGATATCTCTATTTGTGTTTAGCCCAAACTCTAGGTTACTTGACCTAGTGGTAATATGATTTAATTAGAAGGATCTAGAATCCTAATCAATGTAGAATTACTTTCCTTGTATGATTAAGATTCTATGCATTGTAATCTTCTATATAAAGAGGCCCCTATTATCAATGAGAATACACAACAATTTCCTCTCAATTTCAGTTTCTCTACAACACGTTATCAGCACGAAGCCCTAACCCTGAAAACCCTAATTTCGTAACCTTCGAAATCCTGCAACCACCACCCCACATATCGAAGCCCTAGTCCCAAGGAGCCCAGAACCGGCGACGGAACCACCGGAACCGGCCGGAATCAACCTGAACCGGCCGTCGGAAAAACTGAACCGGCCTCTGCCTTCTGTGCCTGGCCCCTGCAGTCCCTGCCGAGAAGCTGCGCGCAACTGCCGAGGAGCTGCCGAGAGCCTGCGCGCATCTGCCGAGTAGCTGCCGAGAGCCTGCGCGCATCTGTCGAGTAGTTGCCGAGAGCCTGCGCACATCTGCCGAGCCCCTGTCGAGATCTGCCGAAGCATCCGCAAGACCTGCCGAGAGCCCTGCGCGCACCTGCCGAGAGCCCTGCGCGCATCTGCCGAGAGCCCTGCGCACCTGCCGAGAAGCTGCCGAGAGCCCTGCGCGCACCTGCCGAGAGCCCTGCGCACCTGCCGAGCAGCTGCCGAACCCCTGCCGATATATGCCGAGAGCCCCTGCACAGCCCCTGCAGCAGCCCTGCACAAGACTGCAGCAGCCCCCGCAACTGCCCTGCCTAGCTCCGGCCACCAGTTTCCGGCCATTTTTCCGGCGACCTCCGGTGACCCTTTTTTCCGGCCATCTACAGTGACTTTTCCGGTCAAATTTTCCGGCCAATTTTCAAGGTAAACTTTTCTAAAAGTTCCTGTTTTTGAAGTTTCTTTTCATTCTTTTCATTCTTTTCTTCTTTTCTCGGGGACTTGCAACCTCCCTTCTTCTACCCCCCTTTCTTCTTCATAGGGGAGACCAAAAGCCAAACTGTGGGGGTTCGTGCTCACTCCAAGCTTGGAGCTTGTAGAGTCCTCCAAACTTAGAGTTTGTTGAGAAGAAAAACGATCGACCACATACATCATTGTTTCGATCTAATCCAACCCCTCTTGGAATTGAATTTCTCGGAAGCGACTGCGCTCGGAAATTCCTAATTTCTTGGAAGCGATTACGCTCAGGAATTTTATATGTTTTCGTGGTAGCTTTTTCCGCTCCGAAACTAACCCTTTTTCCTTGTTCTCTTTCAGGATGAGTAACCTGAACAAATTGGACTTTGCTCCATTGGGAACAACTGGCTCTGGATATCACAGGTGGGTTCGTGATGTCCGCCAGCATCTCAAGGCCGATGGAATTCTGGATACGATTCTCGAGCCTAGCCAGGACGTGCTAACTGTTGAGCAAGCTCAAGCTTTGGAAGCAAATAGAGCAGCCTTAGAGGCAAATAAGGCGAAAGCCATCATCCTAATGACTCGTCACATGGATGATTCGCTCCAGTACGAGTGTATGAATGAAGAAGACCCCAGAAGACTGTGGGTCTCACTCGAAGAAAGATTTGGCAACGTCCGTGACTCCCTGCTTCCTGACCTAGAAGTGAGATGGCATTGCCTCCGCTTCTGTGATTTCAAGTCAGTTCTTGACTACAACTCGGAAGCACTTCGCATTAAATCCTTAATGGAATTCTGTGATAAAGAGATCACAAATGTGATGTTGATTGAGAAGACTCTCTCTACCTTCCCCGTCTCTGCATTGATGGTTGCTAAGAACTATAGAATCGATATTGCTGCAGGACGGATCACAAGGTTTCATGAGCTCATTGGAGCTATGAATGTCGCTGAAAAGCATGACAACATCCTTGTGAAGAACTATAATTCGAGATCCGTGGAAATAGAGCATATTCCGGAGTCCAATTATAGTCGCGCCCCTAAGAGAAGGCGCCAAGAGCGAAACCCTAATCTTAGGGATACTTCTGGACATTCTGGTCCATATTATCGCTCTACTTGGGAAGATAACCGCCAATACAGGCAAACACGGAACCGAAGAGGTCAACGTGGAAAGAGAGAGGGAGGCAACGCCTCTGGCCATGTTGGTGGCGCCACCAACATTAAGAGCCATCTAAATGACGCTTTCAAAGCGCCTCAATCAATGGAGTTTGAGCAAAGAGATGTATGTTCTCGATGTGGAGTGTCTGATCATTGGGCACACATTTGTAGAGCTCGTGAAAAAAATTGTCACCGCCTACAAAGCATATTGTAAAGCAAGAGAAGCTTACTATGTGGAACAAGAAGATCAAGAAGATGATCTAGAGTGAAGGGTTGAAGACTACAAATCTGGCTGGGATCAATAGATCGTCAATTATGTTTAAGTCTTCATTTTTCCAAGGGATGTAATAGGCAATTGCCATATACTTTGTAGTAAATGCCATTGGTTTAGTTTTTCTTCACATAGGCTCATCCAAAATGAGTGTGATGTCTAGGAAGGTTTTGAGATAAGTGGTACTTAAGCGAGCTTTGCTCCACCGACATCTCTCTACTCACCTGGTCATATTTATTTTGGAGTTACCGAAAGAAGTCAAACGACTACCTTTGTTTTGCATTAGCTAGCATTTGGATTAGATTCTCCTAATGGTTAAGAGACAATGATGTATTCCATTGGCTTATGAATAAAATTTCGAGTTCTCTTCTTTATGACTCCATTTTTGATTCTGAGCATATGACATTTGTGACTACGATGGCTGGGCCATCAATATTAATTCAAGGACATGGAATAGCCCAAGTTCCACTTGCCAAATGGCACCTTAATTACTGTCACAGAAACTCTCTACGCTCTTAGGGTAAATTGCCCTATGAATAGCCAACGGATCCCATGCGAAAACGCTTGTAGAGAACGAAAATGAGTTCCTTTGCAATGCCTCTAATGATTGCGAACCATGGCGCATCTTAGAGAAGTTTATGTGTCTCTCTAGTGGACTCTATGTCACTATTCGAGCTATTAAATCCAATAAAGTTATGAGAGAAGATCTCTTGGATTTAGACACATATTGGCTTTGTCTCGACAGGATAAGTCACCCTGGTCAATAAAGACTTCACATGGACACCCTCGAGCGAAATGAAGCAAGAATCAAAAATTGATTCCTGGACTTAGCAAGACCGCAACAATTGCAGCATCTGGCGCTGCAGCTGTCTTGGGGCGCCATATGGCCGCCCAAGTCCCTTGTGACAACGCCATATATGGCGCTACCCATGGCCATGACGCCATGGATGTCAATCCCCATGGCTATAACGCCATGGATGCCACTTCCCATGGTCATGACACCATGATGGGTGATGTAGTCACAAACTTTGCTTCAATGTGCGTCTCAAACGCTCAGGCCCAACCAAAACTCTCATTGGTTGCTTCTAAGGCCTCTCGCTCATTTTACAAAGCCACTTCCTTAGGAAAATTAGGACTGAGACCGTCCTATGCAAAGGATATGAAAATACTCATTATGTTCTTACATAGAATCCGTAGGGATTCTGTGGATTGATTCCACCAACTTGCGGACGTTTAAATATCTCATGATGTTGGTTGATATGCAAACACGCTGGTCACGTGTTGTGCCATTGTCCACTTGTAATGCTGCTTATGAAACACTCCTAGCACACATCCTATGACAACGGGCTCACTCCCCGAATCATCCTATTCAGTCAATTGGATTTGACTATGCTAGTGAGTTTACATCGAAGACTTTCGATGGATATTGCAATGAGACTGATGTTGGACATCATATTCTCCTGTACACACCCAAATGGTCTAGCGGAAACGACTACGATGGTAGTCAAGACATTGGTAATGTGCACCAATCTCCTTATATCCGCTTGGGGTGATGCAATATCGCATGCAGCTATGCTAATTCGTCTACGACCTACCGCCACTCAATCTACTTCGGCGTTACAGCTAGTGACTGGGTACAAGTATCGTACTTACGCATATTTGAGTGTGCCATTTATGTGCCAATTGCACCGCCACAGCGCTCTATGATGGGTCCATACAGACGAATGGGCAACTACGTTGGATTTGAGACTCCAACAATCGTCCGCCACTTCATACCCTTGCTAGGCGATCTCCTTACCGCTAGATTTGCGGATGTCACTTTGATGAGACAGTCTTCCCGTCGTTAGGGGGAGATAAGAACACGAATGTTCAACAGGAACACCAGGAATTGTCGTAGTCTGTCCCCACTATGTCTCATCTTAATCCCTGTTAAAGTGACGAGATCACACATCTGCTGCAAATATGCCTGCAAGGAAGTACGTCCCTACTAGAGGACGTAGCGCCACCCTACACGGAGGTAGGCATGGAGCCAACGCCAATGAGAGTGACACTCTGGCGTTATAGGCCATGGCCCCAGCTAGGATGCGTGGGAGGCCCGTGGGTTCGAAGGATACTTTGGCACATTCCAATCCTTTGATCATCAAGACTCAAAATCCGTCTCATGAGTATCTTCCAGGTTATGGTTATCGTTGGGGGACGCCTCAACGTTAGAACCCTATTCCTGAGAATATAGAGCTCTATGAAACTTACACTAGTGTACATGAGACGTGGGATAGAAACTCCATCATAATTGATGATGTAGTTGCGCATTTCGTTGCGCATGAGTTTGTTGAGTTAGATGATATCGAACCACGCTCCGTTGATGAATGAATGCCAACGTAGAGAGATTTGGCCTAAATGGAAAGATGCGATCCAGGTTAAGTTGGATTCTCTAACGAAGAGGAAGGTTTTTGAGCTAGTGATGTCAACACCTCCTAACATAAAACCTGTTGACTAATGGGTCTTCGTTAGAAAGCGTGATGAGAAAAAGAGATGGCAATCTCGCCTTATGGCGCAAGGCTTCTCACAAAACGCCCTGGAATCGACTACGATGAGACATATTCTCTCGTAATGGATGTCATTGCACTCCACTACCTTGTCAGTTTGGTAGTTTCCGAATAACTGAACATGCAGCTTACAAATGTGGTCACTACGTATCTCTATGGGGATCTAGATACGGAATATACATGAAGGTTCATAGTGAACTTCATTTACCCAAGTCAAGTGGCTCTAGACCACGGAGCGCGTTTACAAAGAGGTTGAAATGCTCACTAAAATGACTACTTGATTGGGAAGGGATATGCCCACGCGTTTCCATAACAAGTTTTAGATTCTATCGCGGTTCATGTTGGACATGATCTTCATTGGAAGCCCTTAAAGGGTTAAGGGAAACCGCTGAACATTAGAAATCCGAGTTTGAGATGAAGGATTTTGGGAGAACACGATTATGTCTCGGTTTGGAACTTGAGCATCGTGTTGATAGATGCTTAGGCATTTTGACAAGGTCAAACCTTCAAGCACCCCCATGATCGTCCGTAGTCTTGATCCTGAAAAGGATCCTCTTCGTCGAAAGGATGATGACGAAGATGTGCTAGAGGCAGAAGTGCCTTACTTAGTACAATTGGCGCATTATTGTACTTAGCTCCATGCACAAGACCGGACATCTCATATATTGTGAACTTGTTAGCTAGATATAGCTCTGCGCCAACGCGACGCCATTGGATTGGTGTAAAAGATATCTTTCGATACTTGAGATGTATGATTGATATGGGCTTGTTTTATCCCTACAAAGAGATGATGGATTCGGACCCATCACACACCAGGAACGCCGCCAACACTGGCCTGCGTCCCCTCTCCCCATCCCAAAACGACATGTGTTTTGGAAGATTTTGCTGATATTGGGTATCTCTCTGACCCACACAAAGGTCGTTCCCAAACTGGTTAAGTGTTCACCATGGGTAAAGACCGTGATATCTTGGAGGTCTACAGAAATAGACCCTAGTCGCTATATCTTCGAACAATGCAGAGATCATTGCTCTTCACGAAGAGGTTCGTGAATGTATATGGATTGGATCCATAATTACGCATGTTCGAACAATTGTGGTTTGAAGTCTACCATAGATGAGCCTACGAGCATTTAGAATAATGCAGCTTGTTTTGAATAAATGAAGCAAGGCTACATCAAAGCGACAACACCAAGCTTAATCAGCAACAACAGACTCTCCTCAAGATTAAAATGAACTAGGTTCGATCTGAGGACAGTGTGGCAGACTTGCTCACTAAGTCATTGCCTAAATTCCACTTTCGAGAAACATGTTGGTAGCATCGTTTACGGAAGTTATCCGAACTCCCATGACCGTAGTCATCAGGGGGAGATGCAGACATCAGGGGGAGATGTCTACATGTATGGTCTCGAAACGTGAAGGGTGTGTTGTGCTCTTTTTCCCCTTCGACCGAGGTTATTTTTGTCCCACTGGGTTTTTGTTACTCGGCAAGGTTTTTAACGAGGCAACGAGAGAAGCACCACGTTTGGACAACACAAGGGGGAGTGTTTAAGGATATCTCTATTTGTGTTTAGCCCAAACTCTAGGTTACTTGACCTAGTGGTAATAGGATTTAATTAGAAGGATCTAGAATCCTAATCAATGTAGAATTACTTTCCTTGTATGATTAAGATTCTATGCATTGTAATCCTCTATATAAAGAGGCCCCTATTATCAATGATAATACACAACAATTTCCTCTCAATTTCAGTTTCTCTACAACAATTTCAAATTTTTCTTCAATTTTTTCTTTCTCACTTCTTAGGGATTTGACTTCTTCTTCAAGTTTATTATTTTTCATAAGAACAATTCTTGAGGCATTATACAATTGCTTGCATTTTTCATTAGTTTCTTCATCAAATGTGTCATCTTCTAAATCAGAAACATCAGATAATTCAATATTAAGAGAGGAAGTAAGAGCAAGATTTACCTCTTCACCATCTGATTGAGACCCTTCATCACTATCACTCCATGCGGTCTTTAAAGCCTTGTTACCACGTGAATTATACTTCTTGTTGCCAAATCGGCAGCAATATGTCCAATTCCACCACACTCAAAGCATTTAGGTTTGTTAGGAAAAAATTTCGAAGAGTTTACCTTTTTCTCGGGCTTGATCCTCATCTCAAAGGTTTTGAGATTACCTATAAGTTCGTTAAGAGAATAGGTGTCCAGGCCTTGAGTCTCCTCTATAGCTGTCTGTTTGGATTGAAACTTTGATGAAAGAGACCTAAGTATTTTCTTGACAATCCGATGCTCTTCAAAAGGATAACTAAGACTGTGACACTGACTTGTCACATTCATAAGACGAGCATGAAAGTCATCTATTGATTCATCCTCCCCCATTTGCATGTTCTCAAACTCCAAAACAAGACTCTGAAGCTTCTGACCTCTAACCTTTTTATTTCCTTCATAAGTGACCTGAAGAAGATCCCATGCTTGTTTAGCCGTGTCACAATGGCTGATTCTCACCCTCTCCTTCTTGGATAAAGCTGTGTATAAGGATTCTGTGCCTTGAAATCACAACTTTTATTTTGAACCTCCTCTTCTCTCCATTCCTTCCTAGGCTTAAGAACTCTTGCAGATGTCCCTTCTACTTTCTTTGAGTCTTCAGCCTTGGTGGGGTGTTCCCATCCAGTCTCAACTATATTCCACATATTTTCATCCTGAGAGTAGAGGAATGCCCTCATCATGATCTTCCATTGTGAGTAATCTTCACCATCAAACAAATGGGGACAATTTATTGAACTGGAGGCTCTGTTATATCTAAAAAGCTTGATTACGGATCAACTAAAAAGCTTTAGAACCTGCTTTGATGCCAAGTGAAAATACAAGGACAGAATGTGTTTTTCTGGAAAATGGGGATTGCAAGGCACGTGAAAATCTCAACTTCTGAGATTAAAAACACTGCAGGGCTCTTACTCTTGAGAACCCAAAATAAGAATTAACTTATGATGAAGGATATATTCTTTACAAACTTGAATAGCACTAGCTCGGCTACAATGATTAGATGAAAACTAATACCAAGCTTGTCTGCCGTCTTGAACTCCTTTTTCTCTTGAACGATCACCAAATATCGCTCTCCTTTCTTCACAGCTCCTCTACTGATCTCAAGAGAAGTTATGCATACGAAACAATGATCAAGAACACTTAAACATGGACCAAGTGTTTTGACTCTTGTGAAGACTCAATTAGCAAACATGTAAGACGCCACAAAATCTTCTTGCGTTCCAAGTTCTCTTCTTATGCCGTCTGTGTTTGGACCCAAAATGAACATTTTGGCCTGACAAGGCATGTGTTGGAGAAATTGAGCCAATGTCAGTGGCTCAAGCTATATATTGTCGACAAGCTCGAAATATATATTTAGAGGCTAAATAAAGCCTACTATGGAAGCATGGAAACATGAAAAGTCAACTTTAGCACATTTTCCTACTTCGACTAGGAGAAACCGAGCTAAACAAGGAAGGAGGGGCGGCAGACTAACCAAATGAAATCTAAATGAGCTAAAACTTTCCAGATTAATTCTAGAAAGCCCAAGGATCATTTCTTATGAAGAGTGCCAGAGCTAGATTTGAGTAGAAGGCCTTCAAACAATCAGTCCAATTTTCTACAGAAGCAAAACTGGACCTGTAAGAGGTCCAGCAGCATTTCCAGCCCAACCGCATGGAATAAAGCTCTGAAAATTTGTCAGGATGATTTACACTCATAGTGGAACATTTTTTATGAAGAAGTCGAAGGCTCATTCTGAAGGCTTGTTGGAGAAATAATTGAAGGAATAAAGGGGCAGAAACTGACCTAAAACCAGCTCAATATTCACATGTTCATGTTTCCTACCCACATGAAGAAAGCTAGATGCTTTTCTTTTTTTCCTTGGATATATTTTTCTACTACAATCTCTTTAATAGATCATCATCACTTCCATGTTTTTGCACCTTCATGCCTTGCTTTCATTTCATCATTTCTCTATCTTTTCCATATTTTACAAATCACTTTCATACTCCACTTTCATTATTTTTCTTCCACTCATCATTTCACTCTTCTTTTTCTTCCCTATATAAACACCTTCTCCTCTCATTCTAACACACCCATTCACATACAACAACAACATCTCTAAGATGATCTAAGTTCTCTCTAGAGCAAACCTCTCTAAGAGCAACTCCTCTCATTCTCTTTCTCTTACCGGTGATCACACTCCTAGTCCTAGTCTTCTCAGAAGCCGACTTTCAGTGCCACCAAACCCTCTGTCAACGTGCTTCGGTCCTAGTCTCCTCGGGAGCCGACGGTAGTGCCGCGACCACAACGGTTACAGAACCAACCAAGCAAGGGTAACGCCCTAGCAACCCAGCCAAGCTAAAGTCACGCTTTAGCAAGTTCTCCTCACTTCCCAGTGGTTCTCGCTCTGCTCGATCTACAACATCGAGTATCGATTGTGATTTTCAAGAAACTCAGCAAAAGTCCTCGCCACGAGGCACAAAGAATCTCACGACGAGGTTGGTGCTCTCCTCGTCTACAATCGCTTGACAGAAGTCAGGTCAAGGGACACCCCCGACGACCGCACCCGAACGGTGCTGGCACGCCCGCGCAAGAAAAGAGACTGTTGACCAGCTGCAGCAAAATT
>NC_084820.1:60164882-60263510 GCF_958449725.1 Rosa rugosa | reverse complement strand
GTGCGGACGTCCTCTTTGGACATGGCCTGTATGTATATATATATATTTTTTTTTTTGGTATTACTTGTGGATAAAACACTTGTCTGAATGTTTTAAGTTCTTAGCCATTTTAGACGACTCCAGGGCCCTGCACCCTGTGCAGCAATTTGTTATGTGACCAACACAATAGTCTTGATCTTCCCTCCACCATTTTGTTTCAATGAAGATATGTGTCAGATTTCTTTGAGCTCGAGTTTTCTGTTGTTGTGATTTTAGTAGCATTAGCTTGAAAGGAGAGAGATACTGGTTTGCATAACTGACCGGCTATATGATTAACTGGAATATAGGTAAGTACTGTTCATGGACTCTTAATTGTCACATATGTTGTTAGGCAAGTAGTTGTTACTATGGAAGTACAACAGCAAAGAAGCACATTGAAGCTAAAGGTGGAACAAACTAAGCGAGAGCATGCAGGAGCTCCATCCTACAACAATACATGAAGTAAAGAGGAAGACGGGCATGCAACCCAGTGCTCTGTAAGGTAACAAAAGCTGTGCAATCCGCAGCTTGGTTAGCCTTTCTGGAGGAAGGGTGTGGGCAACTGCAATTCCCATTTCAAGTGCCAACTCTTTAGCCATCAGGGGAATGCCGCCTCATGCAGAGGTATTCGTCTTTCAGAAGACCACATTGAAGTGTGTCCTGGTCTCAAGTAGCATCAGTAATGACCTTTAAGGAAGCTGTAGGTGGTGGAATCGTAGGCTTTCTCGTTTTAATTTCCGACGTTGTTGATATTGCATATTGTATAAAGGATTCGGATGCACATTCTAAATTTCCCAAAGAATAAAGCCAACTGCAACGAATAGCTCATCACTTCTCGGTGCTGTTGCACATTCTCTAACGACCAATCAATAGAGCTTACCAAAGTAATCCACACTTCAAACATTTCAAACCTTAGTAATTGTAATTGTAAAAGTATTAGATTTATAAGTAGCATTCATTACTCATTAGTTAACCTTGATTATTCGTTTTTTCCCCGAACAATCAGTGGTTAATCTTCATACACGACCATTCAATTGCTTAACTTTCAAATTTATAATTTATAATTACTGACAACTAGGGATGAATTCGATGTCATCTATTTGGATTTTGAGCACTAATAAGTTCATTTAACTAATTTTCTCAAACTGAATTTGCCAGATATTTCAAGAACCAACGTCTCGATAATCCTTGGGGCTAAGTGGTGACGGAGGGTTGAGAAACAGGGTAAGACTCCTAGGTGCGATTCAATGTAACAAAAAGTTTGATGGTTTTGAGCTTCTACAGACCATGTGGGATTGTGAGGTGTCTGTGACAAAAAGAAAAAAAAGAAAGAAAAAAACAACACTTTATGGTAATTGGGTTGGACTGGGTAAAATAGTTTGAGTTGGACCCAGCCCAAATGACTATGATCAGACAGATCAGTAGTGAAAAGTGAGGGAAATGCTTTAGGATTCTCTGCAGTCGCCACTAAGCAAACTGAAACACTTGAAAGATGTCGGACGCTCTCTGCAGTCGGCGGCAGAAACAAGTAGTTCTCTCCGAGTCTGTTGATTTAGATTGTGTCATTGTCGAAATCCTGTCACGGCTACCGGCCAAATCTTTACTCCGATTCCGGTGTGTGTGCAAAGCGTGGCGGGCCTTGATCTCCGACCCTTATTTCATCAGAAAACACCTCAGCTGCATCAACACCAAAATCAGCACCAGCTACTCTCTCCTTATCAGAGATGAAATTTTCCAATCCACAGAGTACGAAGCAATATTGAAGTTTTTGAGCCATGATGGTCGTGTTCCATGCAGAAGGCTTGATTTTCCGGTACTTGATCGACTGGTTATTATTAAAAGGATTTTAATAGTTGGCAGTTGCAATGGCTTGATATGTCTAATACTTGATTATCATCATTTTCTAATGGAAGAATCCTTTACCTTTATGTTATGGAATCCTTGTACCGGAGAATACCGGGTCCTACCAAAGCCTCCCGTTCATTCCTCCCGAGAATGTTTTTTCGGGTTCGGTTATGATTCAACCACTGATGATTACAAAGTAATACTGGGTAGCTATTTATCTGGTTATGAATATGTTGTTGTCTTTATGCTCAAAAGGGGTTCATGGAGGAAGATTGAAAGGCTCAACAGGTACTTCGGGGTGAGGAGGGTAGGGTGTTTAGTTAACGAAACTCTGCATTGGGTATTGAAGGAAGAGGAAGACGGTAGGTTAATTACTTCAAGGATAGTGTCATTTGATTTAGCGGAGGAGAAATTTCATGAGATTCCCTTTCCCCATCCTCCCAATCCAAATGGGTTTTTGATTGCTGAAGTTGGAAATCCTTGTAATTGCTTAACTCTAGTCTTTCAAACCGTGTATAGTGATGTTGAGGGCACTTTAAAGATGTGGGTTATGAAGGAGTATGGAGTCAAGGAATCTTGGACTGAAATCGTAAACATCTCTCCAGAGGTTATGGATGAAGATGAAAACATCCCTTTAGAGTTTATGTATGATGGTGAACCGTATACATACATGGCATGCATTTCTGATAATGGCGAGATTTTGATGCAGCTGGAACCTATAGGCGCCTTGGCATTATATAACCCGAGGGAAAAGAAATATAGGACTGTCATGGACTATCCTGATTACATGTATGAAACTGTTCCTTATATAGAAACTTTAGTTTCACCATTAACCGGCAGTACTGGCGCAACCGTGTGAGACCAACGCAGCGACTTCCCTTCACTGCACTCCTTTTGTTTGATATGCAGAAGTCGTATGCTGCATTTATGTTTTGCTCCTTCTGCATGAGATGCTGAAGTCATATGTCACATATAGGTTTTGCCCTTGCTCACTCAATATCTTCTAATCCAAGGATTGTTAGAGTTAGAGGTAGTCAGGTGTGCCACTTTTATGATTCATGTTCTATCTCAACTGTCTGTATTCGAGTCATTACTGCTGAGGTGAAAACTGAAACTGATCAGTACTCTTTAGATTAAATCTAACTTTTGCTGTAAAGATGACTCGCATTGGTAAAACTTTTGTATGCAATATGCCTTTGCCTCTTTGTGTTGGGATATTATCTTGCTTTTAGCATAAATGCTACTCAAATTTCCTGTTCTACTTGCCCCTAATTTTTGGTGCAACTGCATGACTTTTCAGAATGCGGCCTGGTAATCTTCGTTTATGTTTTGATCTATATTAATAAGAAAAAGATACTCATTCCCCTATATTGCAAATCACTTTGCTTATTTCTTCCCTAACTTTCTCTCTCCTGTTTTTTTTGGGTTTCACTTTTAATCTTGCTAGTTTATAGCTATTACTAGACAGACTGCAGGTGCATATAATATTTGCATCTAATTCTATGGTAAGATGATGTGCTTGTCCTTCTCACACTATGTTTTAACAATAATCATGTCAATTCAAGCAGGTAGTCTTCAAGAGCGTTGATATGTATTAACCTCCTCCACATAGAAGCATATTTAGTAGTATGTCAAATCTATTTATTTGATCCCATTTCTAAACCCTACTATTTGGTTCAGCTGCATATATTGGGGAGTTTGACATGCTAAAAATTTCATAAGCATGATTTAGTTATCTTGTGTTTGCAAGGGCATAGTGTGATGAATAGATACATTTCTACTTTAGAATTTTGACATGGATTATACATATTTAAGCTGTCTTTTGATTTTGATGCTGTCTACAGTTGGAAACTTGGAATTTAAATGCTCTGAGTAAAGTCAAAAGTGTGATCATGATTTCCTAGGATTTCATTCACAGATTATGTCGCTAGTCTTTTGCACCTGGAATACTATATGCAGTGGATACTCCGAGCTGACATGGATTATACATATTTAAGCTGTCTACAGTTGGAAACTTGGAATTTAAATGCTCTTAGTAAAGTCAAAAGTTTGATCGTGATTTCCTAGGATTTCATTCACAGGTTATGTCGCTAGTCTTTTGCACCTGGAATACTATATGCAGTGGATACTCCGAGCTTCATGGAAGAATCTAGGGTCATGCCTGCTAATTAAACTAGGTTCTGATACTAGTTTTCTGTTCCTGCAATTGACCGTTGATTGTGGTGGCCATATCTTATGTTAGAAATCTAGAATATTGAAGCTACATAGTTTCCTGGCACAATCGTTTCGGTTCATTTCCTTATTCAAGATCTAGCCTCTTTTGTTCATAAAAAGTTTTGGTCTCTGTTACCTGATTTCTACTGGTATCTCTTACACCTTCTTCTGTTTTGATGCGATTGATACCTGTCTCTCAAAGTCATACTTCTGAACTATTTTTATGTCTCCACTTTGTCTGTGTATTTTTGTTAGATGATACTTGGAATAAAGCACTTGTTTATTACTTGCTCAAGAATTGCCGCCTTCTTCTCGGAAGAATACTTAATCCAGGTCACTGTTGCAGCAACTTGTTTTGTGATAAACAGTCTTGATCTTTCCTCGGCCACTTTGTTTCAATGAAGTTACGAGTTAAACATAACTCATTGTCAGATTTGTTGGTAAGTTACTATGTGCCGTTAAGCATATCCAGGTATTGAATGAGCTCTGGTTAGGTTTGGTGTGATCTGGGTGTCCCATGGTTGGTTCAGACTTCATAGGCCACTTGAAATTGCATGAGTGGAAAATTGAGCAAGATGTGCCTTTGCTTCAAAAACGATCAACTCAGCCAGCTAGGATGTCTAAGGAGGATGTATATCTTGAAGGTCTGCTTAGCATAAACAAATTCCCTTCCCTTGTGGAACTTCCATATCATATAAACTATGAAATGGTTCAAAAAGTTTTAAAAGATGAAAGGGATTAATTACGTTTACTACTATGCTGACATTTTTTGAAAGATGCAATTGACATCAACTTCTTGCTAATGTTCACATTTTCATCAATCCAATTATGATCGCTTAGTACTCCTCCTATATTCAATGTAAGAAGAATATATTATGATGAAAAATTAACCATGCGCTTGGCAGCATCGAGTGAAGGCAGTGTGGCAGTTGAGTACAACAGAGTTGGTGTACAGTTGGAGAAAAAAAATAGACATTTCATATCATCGGAGACTTCTGATAAAGAGTCCCATCGAGTTCCTGGGCGGCGGCAAAGGTATAAAAATCAACATGGTTTAGGTTTTGAAATCGCCACAAGTAATATACCATGGCAGACGTCACTCTCAACAGTCGCCATAAGTAAAAATTTGGGTTAGTATGTTTGACGAACAAGTTTTGTTTCCGTCGTATAATATTTGGTCACTGAATTTGGACATAATCCTTGACATATCTAAGACCATCTCCAACAAAGATGTTAAAATTTTTGGGTCAAATTTAAATTTGACAGATGATGTGGTATTTGACAATTTTGTTATATTTACACTCCAACCCATCAGTCAAAATAAATGTATATTTTATTGATCACACTTCTTCTCCTGCTGTTTCTCTTCTTCTCCTCCTCTTTTTTCTGCTCTTCTGTTCAAGTCTCAATCTTCCTCCTGTTTCTCTCCTTTGTCATCCTTCCCTTCTCCTCCTTCATCATCTCTATTCAAAATCGATTACTCATTCTTCAACTCAAATCCAGCTGCATAAGCTCAAATTGCTCAATAGCAAAAACAATCACATAACATCCAAATCTAGGAAAACCCAGGTAAAAAACCAATTACATACACAGATTTAATCAAAACCCAGAAAAGATTTTGAAAACCCATAAACGGTATATACCTTCTGCGGCTTCTCATAGTCTTGCATGAGACTCTGATGCTAAAATCTAGCCCTTGATCCTAATACAGAGCATACGAAGAAGGCTCCACAGCAACAACCCCTTTCATCTTCTTCATCAAATCGATCACAAAGAGACTTCTACTGAAAAACCCAGAAAACCCATTTCTTGCTTTCCTGTTTTATCTGTGAAATTTGAACCAAGACTAGAAGTTTTGATTTGGTCTGGGCATCGGGTATGAAGAAAGAGAGAGAAGAGAGAATGAGAGAGAAGGAGAGAAAAACAATTAAAAAAAGAAAAGACAGAACGCTTGAGTCTGTCAAATTTGACAGGATGAAGCCGGAACTGTCTTCCACTGTGGATTTGAAGAATGGGTTGAAGAGGCTGAGAGCTGTCTTTTGTATTCGTTGAAGCTTCACGGTGGATTTTGACACCACCGTTGGAGATTCTCTAAGCATGCGCTATTCGTGCCAATCTGGCTTTGGAAATTATTAATGAAATCTTATTCTTTTGACGAAAATACGAAATAGGCTTCATCATTTCACAATAAAAAAAGGGGTAATGGCCTTAATACCTACTACATTTTCTCTGTATTGTTAGTTTAGATACAAACTTATCTACTTTACTCAATAACATGATAACTTTTCCAAATTTTTGGTTTTTGTCCATTTACCCCATTTTTAGAGATTTTTTTCCCGCTTACCCCATTAAGTTTTTTTAATTCTCACTTACCCAAAACACTCTAAGGATGTCTTTCCTAATACCCCATTAAGATTTTTAATTTTTTTTTAATATCATTTTACCCTCACCCTTTTGTTATTTAGAGAGAGACAGAGAGAGAAAATGGAAGAGAAAGAAACCATAGGAGACTTCGCCGGACCCCGTCACGGGCCGCCGGAATCCGGCCAACTTTCACCGGAATCGGGCAAAATTTCGCAGGAATCCGGTCATGGTCGCAGGATTCCGATCGCCAAAATCTTGTCACATGTCGCCGCCAACCGGACTTTTCTGAAAACCTCGCCGGAGGTCCCCAAAGAGGTCGCCGGAAAGATTTATTGCCTCCCAATAGACGTATGTTGCCTCCAATAGTCTATTGACCCCTAATAGATGTCTATTGCCCCCCAATAGAGGGGCAAATAAACCTCTATTGGCCCCCAATAGACGCCTATTGCTCCCCAATAGAACATTCGATTGCCGGAATGGGAACTAATTTTTCTAAAATTAGACAAATAAAACTTTAATTAAAGAAAAAAAAACGAAGAGATTGTATCAATTCAAAACGTCTATTGCCCCCAATATAACCTTTTTTTTTTTTCATTTTTCTTCCGGGGGCCTTCTGCATCATTTTACCAAAAAAAAAAAAAAGATTTGGGCACCCACCTCTTCACTTTTTCGCTGGTTGCTGTTTCGGGGCAAGAAATGAGAAAGACCAGGACGACGACCCGAGACCGCACAAGGACACACAATAGCTGTTTTGGGGCAAAAACAGCGGCATTGGCAGAGGAAGAGCGTTGAACTCGCAAAGAGATAGCACCGGCTGAGAACCCTTCTTCCCTTTTCTCGACCGCGAATCCTCCGATTCTGATTCTGATTCAAAACTCCAATTGACTCTTAGCGACGACGCCGCTTTGAAGTCTCCAATCAACAAGGCCTGACTGGACCCGAGGCTCTGAGCTCAGAGAAGGTGAACACCCTCAGATCGGTTGTAATAACCTCGTTTGAGGAATAATACAACAATGTTTGAAGAATTTTACGACCTTGTAGGAGGAATAATTCAATCCTCGTGGGGAGGATCTCATGATTATAGAGCACGGCTTTATCCTTGTGGGGAGGATCTCTTGATTTTAGACCGTCTTTCTCTCTCTCTCTCTCTCTCGTCCGAAAGCATCCAAGAACAGAGCAACACTGCCGGATTCTCTCCAAGCTCGTTCTCGCTCCACAGGCCATCGATCGACCCCAGACCACGACCCACGCCGTCGCCTCAACCTTGCGCAGCTGTCAGTGGCAGTCTTGTGCCGCAACACTGCCGGAAGCGGCGGCGGAGGACCCGGCTCCATTTGAGCCGATTTCGAGTCGATCTGGATATCTCAAGCTACAGGCCACCATTTCTCTTAATTCTTGGCTCATTAGAATTGCATCAACTTTCTGAACAAGCACCAAGGAGGACCGGACCTGGGTATATCGTTTTCACTTTCGTTGGAGCTCAAACCGTTTAGATCGAAAAACAACCCTTCGATCCGGATATCTCGAGCTACAGACCACCATTTCTTGTGACTATTGAACTGGTGAGCTCGCCTTGAGTTTCTGAACAAATATCCAGAAGGGATCGAAGCGAGTGGTGGAAGTTTTTACGTCGAACTCAAGCTCGCCGGATTCTGCAAATTTTCCGGCCACCGTAGCTTCAAAGGTAGTTTTCGATCCCTTCCTGACGTTTTTTGATGGCATGCCTTTAGATTTTTTGGTTAAGCTTATTGAGATGAAGAAGTACAGCCCGGCCCCGACACCATGGGTGGTGGTCGGCGACGGCTCTGCCACTAACTCCGGCGACCCTTTCCGGCCACTCCCGGGGGTCAAAAATATAGTTTCTGTACATTTTTAGATTCTACATTTCAATACGATCATTTCGACATATTATACGCAATTTTTTGATATCGTATGATTAAGTTATGAATTTTACGATTTCGATCGTTCGATTTGTGATCTGTGAAGATCCACTAGGCCAAAAAAGTGAACAGACAACGGACCAAATTCGTTGTGTGATTTGGACGATTTCCGTTGTGTATCGGAGCGTTGTGTGATTAAAAATCACACAACGGTGGAAACCCGTTGTGTGAATCACAAACAGTCAACACTTATTTTGTTAAAACCGTTGTGCCTTCTCTCGGCAGATGGCAGCCACAGTTGCCGCGCAGTCATGCTGCACATGTCATTGGCATCATTCACACAACGAAAGTTGTTTCCGAGCCGTTGTATGAAAGAAAATCAGACAACTGCATTTTATTTTATCTGTTGTATGAATTATCCTCACACTTCACTTTTAGAAATTTTATTGTTGTGTGTTAGTTTTAGATAACGTATTCTAGTTATTACAGTTGTGTGATTGTAAATCAGACAACGTATGTTTGTTAGAACCGTTGCATGTTATATAAGAATTCATTGTGTGAACATCCAAATTGTTACTTCAGACAACATTATTAACATAAGAAATTATGTTGTGTGATAATCATCTTTTCTGGATTTTGTGCATTGTTAATAATGCTCCATTTTACCTAATGAACAGTGACTAATTGTGTGAAGTTTACCATACTAGAAAAGCTACCCGCGCTTTGCTGCGGCGAATTTGCTGCAGAATTTGTTCTTATCAACAAATTAGACTGATGAAATACAAAAAGGAAATTATTATATATTACTGAAATTGTGAAACAGTTTTTACATACTTTACATTTTAGTTCAAGTGCATTGAATTGGAAGTGGTACAATCTTGCTAGCTATACAAAAATGTTATAAGTTAATCAAACAAAAGCTGCTGCTTCAGGTTGTTCAATATAGCAAGTGCTCCAATTGTTGAAAAGGTGATTGTTTGGGTTGCAGCTGCGGAAGATGTTAGAGTTGGTTAGCAAAAGTTGTTACTGGAGTCTGTTGAAAAAAAGTCGTTGCTCCAGTTGGAGCTGTACAACATACTCTCCAACTAATTGGTTGATTGCACTTGTACAAAAAGAATAGTTGCTGTAGTTGCAGCTGCAGCTGCACTGCTTCCAAAGAATTGTTCTGCTTGTTTTCCGATCAGCATAACTGTTGCTTGATTATCAGCATCCTCAATGGTCATGTGGACTCTGTAACTGCATGTAAAGCAGAAAAGTTATTTATTATTTTTTTTAATATTTATTTTGTTATGATTGTTTTGAGAATAAGTTAGAGTGGAAAAGAAAAACTAACTGCAATGTATAGTATAATAGATTTTTAATATCATTCATTGTTACAAAATTAAGAAATACTAATAGTATAACAGTAAGGTATAACTTATAAGATATTTAGTTGAAAACCACAAAAGGGAATACTGCATAGAAATTAAGTCACAAAGCTTAATAGAAGCAATGAACTCACCAAGAACAAAAGTTTCTTGAAATCATTGTAAATAAAACTCATAAAGAGTATCATCAATATCATAAGCATGAACAGAACTGAAAAAGTTCAGCAAGAATGTCACATGTCATTTCAATTTTGAAAACCTATCCCTGAAAATGATCAGATTTTTAATCACTTAAACCCTTCAAATCAGAGGTGTATTGTTTACCTCATGCCTTCAAAGAATACAAACTCATTATTCAATCTCAGCTCACACAAAAGAGCGAAACTTTTTTGGTTAATATAACACAATCACAAAGTCTTAGCAAAACCAATGAACAGCCAAAATGTAAATCCAAATCACATCCAATAATTCAACAGAGAGATACAGTGTTAAGATTTTTAGTAAAATTAGTGTAACTCCTTAAATTTCATAACTAAAAACAAAATTTAAAACTAATTAAGTTGGCTACCTTCTTGTGGTATTAATTTCTTGAGGAACAGTTTTAGTTGATTCAGATATGAAATGTTTACATACAGGAAAAAATACAGAGGAAAAAACAGAAGGAATCAGAAAATATAGCAATGAATTCTGGTGAATTAACATAATCTAATTATATTTGAATTTATATACAAAACATAGCAAGGAACTCATGAGTTGATTGCTGCAAAGTTCAATGAACTTCAAAATTAAAAAAATAGTGGGAGATAGAGATAAAAGAGTTTAATTATTTTACCAGGAATGAGGTGTCTGTATGCCATGGTGTACACAAATGAGTTCACCGCTATTTTCCTTTACTTTTAGTTGTCGGAAACAGCTTGCCCATCCTTTATACCACCAACCATTATGTGTTGGAAATTTGCGGATTGAAGCGCTGCAATAGACAATCTCTTCCTGTGAAATGTATATATTTTGTTAGAATATAGTCAAATGTAGAATCTGTGTTGAACTAAATTTATAATAGAAGCGGCCACCAAACAAAAAAAACCTTCATATTCAAATTCATCAAATGAAGAAATTATGCCAAATGAAGAAATTAAAGAAGCAGGGAGTGAATTACTTACTGATAGAAAACACAAACAATACCCAGATTCAAAAGCATACAGAGCAAGAATTAGAAGAATTACCTGATCTAAGTATTTTGTTTGCCACTATAATGAAACTTGAATTCAGAATACTTTCTCATGTTTTGTTAACATGTATGAATACATGTATAGAACTCAAATCAACTATTGTAATTGTTCCCACTAAGGTCACTTAAACATTAAATGGAAATCGAGAATCTAAACAACAGAAACATACCATCTTGATTTACTTGATTGACAAACCCCAATGGAAAAGCAGTAGGGAAATTTTGTTCTCCAATAGAATCCTTTTTTTTTCTAATTTTCTTTACCAAAATAAACTGAAAAGATACTTAAGAATCAGAAACCCATTATTACAACCAAGTATTTGAGAATGACAGAACATACCCAATTCAACTAAAACTAATCAGTTTCAAACAAAATCCAAGACAAAAAATTTGCAACATTTATAAGATCAATAATGTAAAGTAGGGATACGTGTTTTACCAATATAGTATATCATTTCCAGTTCAGAATGATGATAGTGATTTACGATCCAGAGAAGCTTCTCCAATCTGAAAGCAGATGACAGAGAATGTCAGCAAACAATCAAATTTAATCAGTAACATATGAAATGTAAGAATGAAGGTACACTATTCCTGGCAAGTGAAACAGGGGTAACTGAATGCTGGCATGATTTACTTTCTTCACTTTACCTTTTTTTTTTTTTGGTTATTGGTATTGACCTTTTTCTGCTTTAAGGAATCTGAGATTAGGATGCTAACATAAGAATGTTAAACTCCAGAACCTATTTATTTTGAAACATTGTAGGAAAACCTACAGCTATACAGAACCAGATTTGTCTATTTCTTATAAATGAGAAAACAGAACAGAGAAGGAAATAAAGTTTATGATTTTATTGTAGCCTTCTTTTAATTATAGTATGCACTTTTACAATGTATAAATTCCTTTGGTTTTTGATTTACCATTGATAGTTAAATTAATAAAAAATTTATAAATAAGTTGGATTAATGATACAAAGTTTGGTATATAATTATCTATTATGCAGCAGAAATGTGTTATAAATAGTTTGTTGACTAATCTGAGTCGTAAAACTTCTTCCAGAAGAGGCTCTAGCATTTTGAGAAGTAATTTCTAAGCATCATGACAGATAACACATGTGTATGCATACGAAGAATCTATTACACTCAATTCACCTACAAACAGAATGCCATGATCATAATTCATTAACAGAAAGCACTCAATGCAACATGAATAATTGATTAATTGAATAGAATGGAAATAGCAGAGCATTAACAGAGCTAGCACAAAAATCTGGGTTATGAACTTATAACTATATTTCAGGGACTAGGATTCCAACATTAAGTCATCAACACATTGCACTCAAAAATTAATAACTATTTCTGCTTCAAGAACATGGTACGTGATACATAATGTCACTATCTTATTCCTCTTTCAATTTCAATATAAACCAAACACACAACAAGCTAAAAAGAAAAAAGCAAGTTAACCACCAGTCCACCACTAGATGCAGTGCCGCAAACACTAAATTGATGCATTCACCCAGTTAAATATCCAAAATGATACTAAATCAATAAACCCAATCTAGAAAAGAAAAAAGAAAAAACATTTGGCACCGAAGGAGAAGGACAACAACCAAATATCGAATCAAACATTAGACCTGAAAAACTAATGCAGCAGTCAAATACATATACCGAGTTACAAAAGGAACTGGATACAATCTCTTTGAAGTTTAACAATAATCATTCCCTAATCTTTGAGACCTTATATGGCTAATACATATCTCCAAAAGGCCAACACAAATCCAATAAAAAAAAACTACCTCAGAAAGAAAGAAGCCGATTCTTTGGAAAATTGGAAGTAGTTTGGACACTTCTGGAGGAAGAACAACATGCCTGTAGTGCAAACATTTTAGTTTAAGAACCAATTAGTGAAGACGAAGAACCAATTCAAAGTTTCAAACAGATACGAAGAAGTGAAGGACTGAAGAACAAATTCTTCTCTTCAAATTTCAACCCAATTCAAAATAGATTCAGTACCCAACTACCCACTAACTAAAATACCAATTCAAACTTAAAAGTTGGAACTTACGTTCAGAGAGTTAGAGATTGAAGGCGGCGCGGAGTAGAGGGTGTCTGAGGCATAGAACCTACAAAATCAAAACAAACTAATCATGAGCACCCCAAAACAAACCAATCACCCAAAAAAAATCAGATGAAGGTGTATTTGCCTGAAGGACTTTGGGACCGAGAAGATGAGATGACTTGCGAAGAG
Organism: Rosa rugosa; assembly: GCF_958449725.1. Taxonomy (NCBI): domain Eukaryota; kingdom Viridiplantae; phylum Streptophyta; class Magnoliopsida; order Rosales; family Rosaceae; genus Rosa; species Rosa rugosa. Next base: position 60,250,346 of record NC_084820.1, on the reverse strand, counting down.
TGGCCGGGTTGGGTAACGACTTGGCTCCGACGGATTTGAGATCCATGTTGAGGAGCTCCGATTTCATTGACTTCACCACCGTGCGGGTTTCATCGGCAAATGCCCAGTGGATCAGGATCATCGCTTAGAGTTTCTCAAAGTCGCCTCCGAAGCACCATCCTCTGCTTCTTAGGGTTTCGATTGTGGCGTCGGAGAGAGCCCAGAGCTTTCCTTCCTTCAATAGCTTGTTTGGATTATAAATCTCAAGTCGAGACAACTCCCAACCCACAATCTAAGGAGATGCAGAGAGGATGAGACAACCCCCAACCCCTAATTTCTGAGAAACCCAATGACAAACCTAATAACAAACCCAGAACCCTTTGTACCAGAACACAGAATCTTTCAATTTCCGTAAACAAACCTTTGTCGGCTGCTTTAGGGTTTGAGAGAGAGGATGGGGATGGTGAGAAGAGATTTGGGGATTTGAGAGGAAAGAGGAGAAGATATGGGGATTTGGGTCGGTATATCGAGGAAGAAATGCGGAGGAGGAGTGAGAGGGGTCCAGAGGTTTTGGGTCGGTATATCGGGGAAGAAAGGCGGAGAAGCAGTGAGAAAAGGTCGAGAGGTTCGAGAGGTTTTGTTTTCTATTTTTCCCTTTCGCACAAGATATGGCTAGGTCTAGGGTACGCATTAAACTTTATTGAATTCTCAAGTTGATCCCACAACAGAATCGCAGAACACTGTCGTAGGAGTGCACGACAAAAAATTAAAATGTGGAAACATGGAGGGAAACAAGGCGCCTACAACAATTTGGCTCAAAATGTTGCCGCCTAGTTCTAAGTTCACACAAAGAAAAGCTTAAATCTGTTGTACAATTTCTACAGCTTGCAGTAGGTGTATCTAGTAGAAGACATTCAAGCAAGCTTCCTCAAAATTTGGTGCTCAGTTTTTCAATCATACAACGGAAATAGTGAAACCGTTGTATCTAGCTAGTAGCCCAAATATATCTTCCTTGATCAGACAACACAAAAACAGAAACTGTTGTATGACATTTTGCAAGCTACACTCATACAACATATATAACTATTCTGTTGTCCTTTGGAGCACCAATTTAGAGCCAAATTTGAGTTTGGCTAAGAGGGAAATCTGCCGCTATTTTTTTTTTCATTCACACAACGAACTATTCTTATAACTGTTGTGCAATGATCTACTAGCTAAAAAGTTCAGAATTTTAACCACCTTATACAACGCAAGTTTTGTAAACGTGTTGTGTGATTCACTTTTCTTCATCACACAACACATTTTTTTTTTTCGTTGTGCAATAAGTGTTGTATGTTGAGGTTATTGGCCTAGTGATCGGACCGTCCGTTGGACTTGTAGTTTTGATACGATGATCGTATGACTGTCCCAGTGACTTTTTGTGGTCATGGGCGAAGATCCGACCGTTGGATCTTCGTATATTTGTAAAAAGATGATTCAGAAGGCGATTCGTGAGAATCCAACCGTCGGATTTTCGTATAAATTCGTAGAGATGTTAGTAAGGACGATTCAGGAAGATCTGATCGTTTGATCTTCGTGATGATTTTTGGAGGATGATCCTAAAGGCGATCCGTGAGGATCCGACCGTTGGATCATCGTTTAATTTCATTCCGACCGTTGGATTGTCGTTTGAGTATGTTTTTGAGTTATCAGGGAAGTGAAGGTCATGTTTGATTAGGTTATTGACGGTCTTACTTGGGTGAGCAAGTTCGGTTGTGAATTGTGTTAAATTGAAGACGCAGCGGAAATATCGAGGTGAGTAAAACTCACGTGGTTCATATTACGAACCGATGCACTTTTAATTACTTTATTTTTGTTGTATTTGTGTGAAAATAATTATGGAATAAATATTTGTTTTAAATCATATGGACTTGATCAACTACGGTCCATTAGTAAGTAAAACGATTTTTAATTATACAAAATGAATTTCATGATTTTCTTGTGTGAACTATAGTTGGTATTAGTGGTCATTCATGAGTGGGTGATTACGTATATATATATTTACGTGATTATATATGGAATGGTATGACATGGAGATGTGTGGTTTTATAATGATTTAATTGGTGAGATTATATTGGAAATCTATGGATGACGTGGTATTGAGTGATGATATGAGTGAGAATGGATTGGTGATTTTTGGAGTTGTATTTTGAGCATATATTTACACAATAATAGTACGTATCATGGAGTTATTGATCCTATTGTGTGAAAGAATACTGTTGTGCTCGATTTTGGTTTTAGGGTCAACATAGTGACCAGTATGAGGGAATCGGATGCTCTAATACTAGGTGGATGATGGGCTACGATTGGTTGAGTGTAAGAGATGCCACAACCCTTATCGGGTGACGGGCTAAGTTGTGTATGCATATCGGATGCTCTAATCCTAGGTGGATGACGGGCTACGATTATTTGAGTATGTGTATCGGATGTTCTAACCTATATATGTTGATGAACTACGATATTGACAATCATGTCGGATGCCATAACCTAGGCCAGGTGATGGGCTACGATTCAGTTAGAGCTCTAGTCTGTCAGTCACCGTATTTGTATAAATACGCTTTCGGGGTTTTGGGAAGAAAGATGTGAGTTTAGATCCCGTATTAATCTTTGGTGATTTAGAGTGGTGATTTTAGTGACTGATTTTGGGGATTGTGGATTGCTTCGTGGATGTTGTGATTGTTGGTTGTTTTGCTTGAGTTAAAAGAAATATGATTTAATAAATCAACCGTTCATTTCTTGTTTACTCATACGAGCTGTCAAAAGCTTACCGGGTTTGGTGTTGTTGCAATCCCGGTATACTATTCAAATTGTGTAGCGGGTAATCCTGCAGGTCAGGAGAATCAGGGCGGTGATCGTGCGGGTTAGAGTATTTGTTATAGATTACAGCAATTGTAATAGTGAGGCGAGTTAAGCTCATTTGAGCCTTACAATTTGATTTGGTGAGAGTGTGCTGTAATAAATAATTTGAGGATTTGGTTTATTGTAATATTGAGAGGTGTGAAGTGTGGTTGTTTGCAAGGTTTCAAATTTCGGTTTCGGTTTCGGTTTCGATTTCGGTACTTCAAATTTAAGGAAATTTCGTAGAAAGTTTCGATTTCGGTGGAAATTTCGGTTAAAAATAAAGAAATCAAATTAATTGCATTTATAAAATGATATTTTTGAATGAAACTTTTACATAGACTAAACTAACCTATAATAAACCTATTTACAATGTAACATCTCTAAAATTATACATTTATAATAGAATTATGATATTTTATATGGACGAGATTGCTAAACTAGTGTTTTTATCTATGTGTATTGATAATGTGTTGTATATTGATAATGTAAATATGATTTACTTTTTTTAATAATTAGAAAATTACAAGGGGGTGGGGCGGGGCACGTAAAACCAAAACCTCGTGAATGAAAATGAATGAGTACAACAAAAGGAATATAAAAGCTACTACGATGTGGTTCGATTTAGCTGGTTGAACTGCTTTCATTTAGTATCATACAATACTGCTCTCAAGTACATGAATTTTGGAAATGATTTTTGTACTTCATCACATGGTTATTGTATGTGTACGTGTTGTTTCCTTTCCACATGCAATCCATATATCGGATATTGTGGAATTACCTAATATGATGTTTTTGTTTTGTTAACAATTACCTAATATGATGTTACAGTGTATGAAAGCATACAATATTTGAGACGAAGCAAAAAGGAAATCATGTTATGGTTGGAGCATTCAACTTTGTAGCAGATAAAAACAAAAAGGTTTTTTGTTGTATTCAACTTGATTGCAAAAAAAAAAAAAAATCAAAATTTCATATTTTCTCTATAAAAGTGTGAAGTAAAAAATAAAAATTCATTGTAGGTGACAAAAAAATTTAACAGAAGTTTTAGAGAAATTTCGGACAAAATTTCGGTGTGAATTTTTAAATATATATTGTGTGTGTAGATATTTCGGAAATTAAGAATTTCGTGGAAATATACGGAAAATTTCAGAAAATTTCGGGAAACTTCTGACGGAAATGATATAGCATATGAATTTCGTTTCGGTACTTCAAAATTACGGAAATTTCGACGGAAATTTTGGCAGTTTCGGAGAAATTTAAAACCTTGGTTGTTTGTGAGAAAAAAATTCAGGACGTTATTTGTAATTGTTATTATTCATGTTACGGACTTTGAATTGATTATTTAAAATTCGGGGCGTGACATCGGTGATTGTCGGAGTCGAACTCGGAGATATTGTAGTTGGTGTTGTAGCTGCTGGAGGCCACATGCTCGACCTTGGACAGCGCGGGAGAAACAACGCTGGGCTCAGTTCGTCGTCGTCGTGCCTCTCGCCGGGACCGGTGATCTATACGTACAGGGAGGGGAAGAGAGAAAGAGAGAGTCAGATAGGAGAGCTAAAAGAGAGTGGCTTTGATGTAATTGTTTAATTAAGCTGAGGGTAAATTTGTCATTTCTTTTGAAATCGGGTTAGTGGGAATAAAAATCTGTTACTGGGATAAGTGGGATAAATTTAGCCAATTTTGGTGCATTTGGTCAACGACCCTTTTTCTAATTTACACATTTTCATTAACTTTGAAAGGTTAAAAATCATTTGCTCAGTGGGGTCAACAACTTCTAGTCTAGCTGTTCCGCAAAAATAGGACCTAGGGTTTAGAATTAAACAGGTTGGTTTCTGTGATTGTCCGGTGGCGCTTCTACTCAAGCGTAGGTCTCCGGCCTCGTCGGTGTGGCTTGGGTGCTGCCGAACGGACTGGTATGTTTCTCCGGTGGTCGGGCAATCTGATTGCTGAAGTTGGTCGCATTCTCTTTCTTCTTAGATCAGAGTTGGTAGCAACTGTGATCTCGATCTCTTGTTCTTCAACAGAGTATAGGTGGTGGTGAGGGGTACATCTATGGTCTCTGACCAGAGATCGTATCTCTATCTCTCCCTTTGCTGTTCTAAATAGGGTTGCATGGAGGCTAGGATTGAGGAACTGAAGAGACGTGGATTTTTTTTTGTTTTTGAACTATGGCAATCAAGGGCGGTGGTTCAAAACAGGTTTTCTGATTTTGAACTCTGGCTGGGGGTGGTGGTGCTCGGTCAGTGGTTTGAATCTGTGGCGGAGGAATAGGGATGTGGTTGGTCAAATTCAGATTATTGATGTCTTTTTGGAACTGGCCCGAGTCTACATTGATCGCAATTCACAGTTCGATGGTGGCTCTTTAGAGAAGCGAGGTACTTCGCGGCAGCTTGTTATCTTCTTTTATTAGGGTTTTTTTTTTTTGGTTTTTTTGGTTTTGTTTAGGTTTAATAAGTCCATACTCTTTTGAGCTAGGGTTTGGTTGGTACGGTCTAATGGTTGTGCCATTGTTATGGTGTCATCTCCAGGGACTAGTTATTTTAATTTCGATGTTTTCTTGTTGTCAATGTATTGGGGAGACGCCTCTACACATATACTGGCGGTTTTGGCGTATGGTGTTGGAAGGGGTTAGTCTCTTCTTGAGGTTGGCTGTAAGGATGTATCGGGACTCCTGAGATAGGTTGATTATTTGTAGCCCAGAAAAGAGGGCGATTCATGTGGTTAGAGTTGAGCTCATATCGGCTCATGGTATCTGTAACTGCTGGTTCTACATTTAGGGCATGAGTAAGTCCTCTTCTCTAGTTGGAGTAGGTGAGATTTTACGCAGTCATCCCCGTCGTTGTAATCCCTTTGATTAATGAAAATTTTCTATTCTCAAAAAAATATTTTCATTAACTTTACATGTATATGAATAAAATTGATAAACTGGCGTGTAAATTGACAATAGGGAAAAAATCATTCATAGGTATCTTATTCATTAAGCCTAAAAGAAATCACCAGGTTAAGGGAACAGTTTCTGGGCTCTTTCTGACCCGACCCAAATAACTACCATTTTTTTTTTTTGGAAATTGCTATATAACCCAAGAAATGGTGGAGGGTTCGGAAGTCGCCACAACTGAAATGGCGGAGGATCAGCAGCAACTCGTTCTCTCCGAGTCCCATGACTTGAATGCTATCATCGTTGAGATCCTCTCCAGGCTGCCCGCTAAATCTTTAGTCCGATTCCGGTGTGTTTCCAAGGCCTGGCGGGACTTGATCTCGGAATCTTATTTCATCAAAAATCACCTCACCCACATCGACACCAAAAACACCCTCAACTTGAAGCTCCTTCTCTCAACCAGTCCTCCCCAAGCCATAGACTACGCAGAAATATCCGATATCGCTAGTTCCAATGAGGAAGATAATGACCCAGTTGCAAGCAGAGAGGTTGACTATCCGGTAGATATCAGGCGTTTCTGTTTGAAAGTTTTTGTTGGTTCCTGCAATGGCCTCGTATGTTTGTTATTGGATGTCAATGTTGTGTTGTGGAACCCTTGCACTAGAGTGATCCAGTCATTACCAAGTCCTACTCGTTTCAATAGGGGTTGTGTGTTTTATGGGTTCGGTTATGATTCCGCCACCGATGATTGCAAGATAGTAGTGGGAAGTTATAGGCCTCTTGCTGGAAGTGGTCACGGCTACCACTTGCAGCTCGGGGAAGGTTTTGAGGAAACCATGATTGAGGTCTTTGCACTGAAAACTGGTTCTTGGAGGACCCTTGAGAGACTTGATTTTGTTATGTTGTTTGGCCAGGGCTGCGTTGTAAATGGAGCTCTGCATTGGTCAAAGCATCAGCCGTCGGAACATGGCTTAATTGTTTCGAAAATAATGTGTTTTGATTTAGCGGAGGAGAAATTTCGGGAGTTTGCAGTCCCCTGTCCTCCGAATTATGTAGGGAGCAATTATTTCTCTGTGGGAATTGGAGCTATTAGGAACTGTCTGACTGCGTACTTTGAACCGAGAGATGGGTTCGATTATAGAATGTGGGTGATGAAGGAGTATGGGGTCAAGGAATCTTGGGCTGAAATCATAAGAATTCGTTTTGAGGTTTTGCCTCAAGATTACGAGATATGCTTGCAGCCTTTGTTCATTTTTGAGAACGATGAAGTTTTGATGAATATCAATGGGGACGTCTTGGCATTGTATAATCAGAAGGAAAAGACATTTAGGAATGTCTTCAAGACTCATGTGGAGAATGGTTGGCGACAAACAACTACTTATGTAGAAACTTTAGTTTCACCATTGATCGCCGGTGCCCCAAACTTGTCAAACCAACACTGCGAGTCTTTTGCTACATTTGTTTGATATGATTATATGATCAAGTCACATGCCACATGTTGGTAGTTATCCTGAAGACCTGCAGAATTTCAGCTCAAGTGGCTTGGTTTAGAGCCATTACTTCTGATTTGAAAAGTGTGTTGTAGATTGGTACTACTTGATGCTAAAATTTTCTGTTTTGTGACTTTGTCACTTTCTTAAGCTGGGAATTCTTGGTGTCCTGCTCTTTTGTTATTTTCATGCTTTTAAGCAGATTAGTAATTCTATTGGAAAGTTAAATATTCTATCTTCTTACTACTTGGTTCAACTGCATAAATTTTGGGAATGTGACATGCAACATCCTAATCTTCATTAATATATTGACAAAGATTGATTATGGGGAATTGGGGTAGGGTCAAATCCCTTGTTTATTTCCGCCTAAACAACCATTTCTGGGCATGCCTTATCTATGAACTTCACTTGTGTTGTAAGTTTATAGGTATTTACAAGACAATACCCCATGTGCCTTTATTTGTCCTGTGACTATACAATGCGCTTGTCCTTCCTACCGTTTTATTTCAATGTGAGCTACCATATATTGCAGATCAGTAAGAGAGGGTGAGCTCTGGTTCTAAGCCAAAGTCAGTGGGAGTGGGGGGGGAGCTCCCCTTCTGCCCTGTTGTTTATCTACACTGGGCTAGAAAGGGTGAAACAACAATTTTACTCAGAAATTTAGCTACAAAAATCACTAGTAGAGAATTTACTGTCGCTGATGGTTCTGCATTCTTCATCAATGATCTGCAGTGTATGGTAGCTCATATTTCAGTATTTGACAATCCACGATGCCTGCTCTGCATGTATCTTCTGACTCAACCTACTTGTTTCAAAGCCATAACTTATAAATCATTGCTGTAGCTGGGGATTGAATCCGACTTCTGTGTTGGAGGTGGCTTCTTCTTGCTACTTTTTAACATTTTGCACCGTATTCATTTTCCACACTTCATGTCAGATTACCAAAGTGAGTTGAATATTCATTCTAGTCATACTATTTGGTTCAGCTGCATCAATTTGTGGAATTTCAAATGTTATGAATTAGTATGATGCAGTTAATTTTGTGTTTGCAATAGAATAGGGTCCTTGAATGGAGGATTTTCTAGAATTATGCTGTTTTAGAGTTGGAATTCAAATGCTCTTAGTATTGTTGCAAACCTATTTTGGCCTTCAGAAAGTTCAGGTCTGCCACATTAATCGTAAGTCTTACCATGAATCTCTCAAACCTTATCAGAGATAGTTGGACACACGTGTTGAATTTGACAATTTTCTTACTTTTCATCCCAAAAACATGTCTGAGTAGTGCATTCATCTGGATGGAAAATACGAAAACCATACCAAGTTACTAACATGCCTGGCACATAAGATTAGTCAGTAGCAAGTAGTAACAGAGTATTAATACGATGGGGTAAACCAGTTAAAATTACAAAATAACGAGATAAAATAATCACACATGAGAATAGATAGGGGTTCGTTTGCAAAAAGAGAAATTATTTAGGGCGAAGTAATTGGGGTCTGAATCCTGAAATCACCTCAAAGGAAAACAAAGGGGAGATGTCGGTCACTCTCTGCAGTCGGCTAGTTCTCTCAGATGAGATCATTGTTGAAATACTGGCGAGGCTACCCGTAAAATCCTTAATCCGATTCCGGTGTGTATCCAAGGCATGGCGTGCTTTCATCTCCGACCCTTATTTCATCAGGAAGCACTTGAGCCACAGCGACACCAAAAACAGCTTTAACTTGAACCTCCTTCTCTCAACCTATCTCGCCACTTCCATACACTACCTTGCTTTATTGAAGATTGAAGAAGACGGCACAGTTGCAAGCAGCGAGCTCCAGTATCCGATTCAGGTACCTAACGCATTTACTTCACGTATCTTGGAGAAACGTTTGGTTGGTTCTTACAATGGTCTGATATGTTTGTCATTTTACGGCGATACCGTCGATACGTTTATGTTATGGAACCCTTGTATTGGAGAGTCCAAGTTATTGCCAAAACCTACCGCTTTCGATACGAGTTATGGAGTGTTCTATGGATTTGGTTATGTTCTGCTACTGATGATTGCAAGATAGTAAGGGGGAATTGTAGGTCACGTAATGGAGGGGGTATAGGTGATGGTCCTCAGGAAACGATCATTGAGGTCTTTGCACTAAAGACTGGCTGTTGGAGGACCCTTGAGACTGTCGCTAATGTTGTGTTATCGGACCAGGGCAGCTTTGTAAACGGAGCTCTACATTGGTTACAACATCAGTGGTTTAACGAGCAGCGGTGCCTAGTTGCTTTTAAGTATAGTGTGTTTTGATTTAGCGGAGGAGAAGTTTCGGGAGGTTGCTGTTCCATATCCTTCTGGTTTTGTAGAGGAACATTATTTTTCTGTGGGAATTGCAGTTATTAGAAACTGTCTCACTGTGTATTTCGAACCCGCTAATGGGTCCGATTAGAAAATGTGGGTGATGGAGTACGGGATCAAGGAATCTTGGGCTGAAGTCATGAGTATTCCTTTTGAGGTCTTGCCTGGAGATTATGTATTAGGCTTGGAGCCTTTATGCCTTTTTGAGAATGATGAAGTTTTGATGAGTCTTGATCGGGAAGCCTTGACATTGTATAATCAGAAGGAGAAGACATTTAGGAATATCTTCAAGTGTCGCGAGGGATCATTTTTGGCCTGAAACAGCTACCTATGTAGAATCTTTAGTTTCACCCTTCACTATGTTCGTCTGAAATGTTGAAGCCATATGCCACATGCTGGTAGTTGTTATCCCTGAAGATGTGCAGAATACCAGCTCAACTATAACTGTGCGGATTGAATGTACTAGCGCGGTAGATTGGTAGCAGTGTAGCACTTGATGCTAAAATTTTCCGTTTTGTGACTTTCTCTGGTTTTTTAAGCTTCAAATCTTGGTGTCACACACATGCTTATCTTGGAATGCAAAAACACACCAACATTTTGTGAAGAAGGACCTGGTTTCCTTGTGTGCGCCAGTCATGGCACGCATTTGATCTTCTGGTCTTATGTGGTGAAGAAGGCCTAAGCTACCTCCCTTCAATCATTGAACGATCTTTCTAGTCAAGATTGAACAAACAAGCAAAACATGACATCTCATTTTGCGATTCGAGCTACTTTATGAGCTTTACAAAGAAACTTTATGTTTTACTTGAATTCTCAGCAAGCACAATATTTATAACTTTATGTTCAACTATAATCTCATCTCCCTCAACAATTTTAGATGAGATTTTAAGTTCTTCCCTCTTCCCCAACTCTGTGTTGAGTTGGACATAGTTCTTTCATGAATCTAGATGCAACAATAAAATGAGTCGCCTAAAGGTTCAATGCATTGCTACTATTTGGGAGAATAGTCACTTTCTTCCCGTCATTCATGCTTTCAATTTGATATTTTTGATTCGTGTTGTAATTACGTATAATATGTTGTGCTATAATTTCTCACAAAAATGTAATATCACCGAAAACACAGACCCAAATAGAAAGAGATCATAAATCCAGCCCACACGATAAGAGAAAGGCCCTTATAAGATTCCAAAGTTTCCAACACTCGGACGGTAGCAGCCAACAAACCCTGACTCAGAGCTACCGGAAATCTCACTCCGGCTACGGTTCCGGTGAACGCTGGAGCGACCGAATTTGTAAGTTTCGATACTTTAAACAGTTTAGCAGCAGTTTTGTACAATCTGGGGTTTCTTTCAGTCAATTTGGGCGCGAGAGAGTCATTACAATGGGGGACGTCGATGTCGTGCTTAAGCGAGCTCATACCAACTTGGGCGACTATGAGGAAGGTGTGATTGCGGAGGTCCTCGCAAGGCTACCGGTCAAATCCTTGATTCGATTCCGGTGCGTCTGCAAGTCATGGCGTGCTTTGATCTCCGATTCCTATTTTGTAAAGAAACACCTCAGCTACGGAGAGAGAGGCATCACCAAAAGCACTTACAGGCTCATCATTTTCATGGAGGATGATATCTCGACGTTGGAAATCCTAGCCTTGAAAAATATGAAGGATGATGATGATGATGATGATGATGGCGATGGTGCTGCGGGTGGTCAGTTTGCAGTCACTCAGCTGGATTGTCCTGTAACGAAAACTATCACTCGTTCCCGTTATAGAGTTCTTGTTGGTTCTTGCAATGGCTTGGTTTGTGTAGAACTTGACTCGGAGGTCATTATGCTATGGAACCCTTGTACTAGAGACACCAAGCTTTTACCAAAACCTCCTCGAGTTAAAAAATCCAAGTTTATCTACTGCTTTTATGGACTCGGGCATGATTCTGCTAGTGACGACTACAAAGTGATACGGGGGTTCACTGATGATCGTGCTAAGAAAATCATGATTCACATCTTTTCACTGAAATCAGGTTCATGGAGGACTGTCGAAGACATTGATTATGTTAGTGATCTAATGCGGCAGGGGTTGTTCTTAAATGGAGCTCTGCATTGGTTATATAGTCTACCCGAAGGGGGCTCCAGCATTTTGTCTTTTGATTTAGGGGCAGAGAAATTTCAGAAGACAATTCCGTTACCCTATGATGACTGGTTTCGTGATCCCTTGATTCATAAAAATTGTCTCTGTGTGCCTACTTGCCCAACTGGAACCAACAGTTTCAACATATGGATGATGAAAGAATATGGGGTCAAGGAATCCTGGACTGAAGTCTTACAATTTTCTTTGATTGACGAGAATATTTATGCAGAGCATTATGATGATTATACACAACATTTCAGGCCTGTGTGCATGTTAGAGAATGGTGTGGTTTTGGTTGACGAGATGGGTCATTATGAAGACCTCATGGTATCATCTAGGCTATGTTTGGGGGGGCTTTTTTGCTCCCCTGCTTATAAGCACAAGAGCATCATGCGTTTGGTAACTGAGCTTATTCTCAGGCTTTAAAAAAAGCTGCCCCAGCTTCTGTCTAAAAGCAGAAGCTGGCTTCCCCCAGCTTTTAAAAGCCAGAAGCTCGGTCGGTACTGTAGCGGTAATACTGTTCATTAATGAATTTTTGAAAATCCCGTTTTGTATCCTCCGTTGGCTGAAACAATTACAGCCATCTGCCACCCACCCTCTATCAGTCTCTCGATCCCATCTCCCATCTCCCTCTGCTCTCTCTCCCACTCCCATCTCCCTCTGCTCGATCCCATCTCCCATCTCCCTCTGCAACCCAGAAACAAACTCGTCAAAAGTTGATTAAATCGGAAAACTAATCATACTGGGGAGTTAAGCATGACGAGGAGGTGGGTTTCCCTCTGCTTTCTCTCCCACTCCCATCTCCCTCTGCTCGATCCCGATGCCCATCTTCCTCTGCAACCCAGAAACAAACTCGTCAAAAGTTGATTAAATCGGAAAACTAATCATACTGGGGAGTTAAGCATGACGAGGAGGTGGGTTTCCATACCAAATTCAGCCTAATCGGTCGCCGGAAGTTGCAGTGGTGGCCGGAGAAAGTTCGGGGCTTCTCGTCGTCGATTCTCCGTCTCCGTTCAATGCATGGACGATCTAAGGACAGAGGGCTGCTGGCGACGGCGAGACGAAGACGATGGTGTATGAGCGCCGGCCGGAGGTGACCTGACGGTGGAGAGCCAGCCGGGTCGCGGTGCGTCTCGGGCCAGAGAACTCTGGTTCTCTCCCTCTCTCGATCCTTCTGGTGTTCCCATTGATGAAGGCTCATATATATATATATTGGTGCAATTAACAATGGACGACCCTGATCAAATGGTGGAGGAAATGGATGGCCAGGATTGCTCTAATGAAATTTATACAAATATTAATCATTTACCAAATAATTAATGCAAAATAATCTATAATGTCCAATTTGGTCATTCCACAAATAAAAAGCACAAGCCAGTTTAGTTTACCAAACACTTTGTCACTGCTTTTGCCACTGACAGCATTTCTAAAAAGCCAGTTTACCAAACACTCAGCAGCTTTGCTTTTCAGCCACTTATTCTCAGAAATAAGCAGAAGCCAGCTTTTTCTCAAAGAACAGCCATACCAAACATAGCCCTAATCTAAAGGAGAAGACATTCAACCATGTTGTTAAGGTCGCGAAGAGCTTGGAGATTAGAACGGTCATTTACCGAGAGACACTAGTTTCACCAGACGTCCACAAGTACAAAACCAACAATGTGAGTCTTCTTTATCCATTAACATTAGAATTTTAGTAGTGTGGTTACCCTGAGTCATACATTTGGCAAAGTTTGCTTTTGGGTTTTGCTATTTTGTAACGTATCCACTTTCTTCAGCTTTCATCCATATCATGTGCAACTTTTCTCCACGGTAATTTTATTGGAAAACCAAGTTAAGCATGACATGTCACCATATTTGATTCAAATGCATAAATATTGAGAATCTGATTTGCCAAATCTTGTTAATAGATGGCACAGCTACAAGTATCAATTATGTTATTCTTTGTATGCCGTGCAAGTGTTGTTAAAAGGAGAGAATTCACTGTTTTACTTCAGAAAGTTATGTGTGAGTTTTACCTCTTTTAGTACCTTTTCTGTTTAAATACTGTTATAAGTTTTGTCACAGTTTAGCCATGTACAAGGCAGACTCCAGGTTCCAGCATTATGTCCAGTGACTAACACACTAGACTAATGATCTATTTTCCATTTTATTCCAATTATACTATCATTTCTTGAATTGTTCTTCCTTTTTCATTTCAATGTTGTTGGGCTATTAGATTGAGAGGACATTTGTTATATTACTGCTTTCCATTGTGATTTGTGAATGAGTGAAATGCTTGTAATTCAACTTATAACTCATTTGTTGGATTTGTAGGTGAGCTAGTAGCTCGTTGCTATAGTTCTCAAGGAAATAGGGAGGCAAAAGTGCTTTTGTAGAAGCAACCTGGTTGTAATTCAGGGTGGGCGTCATTTTGAGGGAGGAGAGATATTTGTAATGTTTCTTCTCCACTTGGAAACAAATTGGCAGATCCAAAAAGTCATTTGCTTATGTAGAGAGTGGATGCAGTGTTGTTTGTAGTGTTTGTAGATATTGTACTACGAATGAAATATCTCGTCTATGTAAACCTATTAAGGTTATTTCTTACGACTATCATATGTTGAAATGTTAGCTCTTGTCATCCAATCAGAAAGTACTTGTTACGTATGGGACTCCGTTAGCCAGGACAAAAGAAATTCACCACTCTTAAGAAAGAGCAATTAGATTTGCCAAAAGAAAGGAAGAAGAAGAAGAAGAAGAAACGTCATCATTTGGATTAAGAATAGGTTTTCGGGACTGAATGATCAAGTGATTCGCTATTTGGTATTGAAAATTAATTGAGTAGCTAACACTATGCCAAAAAACGTATCAGACGACAGACAGAAACTGTTGTCTGATTTGGAGTGCCACCGTTGTAGACCGAGTCATTGTCTGTTGAAAATTCAGACAACGGTGGAACACAGTTGTCTGAGAAACATACAGACAACGTGTATGTGTTAAACGTGTTGTGTGATACTCGGCAGATGGCTCGGCAGGTGGCTCGGCAGATGCCAGGCGCAGCTGCGCAGCAGTTGCGGCGCTGCCTTCAGACAACAGTGCTAGTTTTGAAGCTGTTGTATGTTGAGCTTCTCAGACAACAGATTTTTATTTTGTGTGTTGTCTGACTGATATTCAAACTTCAGTTCTTGGACTATATCTGTTGTCTGATTAACTTTGGGACAACATAATTCAATTTCTTCTGTTGTCTGATTAACTTTGCGACAACAGAGTTTAATTGCTTCTATTGTGTGAGTGTAGATTAGAAGACAGTGATTTGTTAAAAACCGATGTATGATATGAATGATTGCAGTGTGATATGTCCCGATTTTTTGTCATTCAGACAACAGACAGTTATCATTATATCTGTTCTGTTGTCTGATTATTTGAACATATCCCATTCCTGAATTAAATTGTGCATTTGATCCATTTACATACCAAATATAAACATTGCAAACTATCAAATATAAACATTGCAAACCACTAATCATTGAACCCAACATTTTAAACAAGAAAAGCATTCTAGTGCATGCCCATCTACTTGAGACATCAAAAAGCTGATACATATATATCCATTGTTCCAAAACATGCAACACATGGTGCATGACAATGTACCAGCAGAGAAGCACAAAAAAAGATGTTTTCCTTCGCCAAAATGGACCAGCAACAAGCGCGCTACTTCATGGCTCATGCACATATGTGTTGACAACAAACTTCCCCCACTCATTTCGCACTTGATCAATATCCGCTTGGGTGTATTCGTTGCTGCCTCTCCTCTCCCACTGAAATTAGTTTATTATATCAAAGGATTAGTTAATCATTTTGGTGAATGAGGCATGGACATGATAACAAAGTTATGAGAAATTGAGTCAAGTGACTATATTTACTTAGCTGCATATGAACTGTTACTGACATTTTACAAGAATGTAGAGAAGTTATGATCCATATCTCTTCACTTCACATAATAAAACACATTCCGGTGGAATTCAAATGGAATTCCACAATAAACAGGAGGAAACCTGAAAAGAAAGAATAAAGAAGGTTGGATGTAACAATGCTGTTCACGACAGAGCCAACATCTTATTGTGCACATAAAAGGTTAATCATTGTTCGTTTATCAGGGGGAAAAATTTAAACTTCAAGACAATTTACCTTGATATCTTGACATTCATAAATACATTCATGAATCATCCAACCAGGTCCTTCTCTTGATCTGCAAGAAGAAAATAGCCAAATTTCAGTAAAACAAGCAAAACATGTACTGGCCAAATTATCCTATACATCACATTCAAGAAAGCTAGGGCCTGCAAGTACCAGAATAGAGCATGTCCCAGAGTCTTACTATTCAAAAAACTTAAACAAGACTCAACTGTGGAACACTAAATAATGAGGATGCACCCCACTCTTACCTCAGGATTCACAGATTTTGTTCTCATATCATGCTTGCACACGGGGCATCATGTCCCCCATTTTGTCAGCCATGAGTCCACACAGCTTGAATGAAATTCTGCAAGTAACTCTCAAGTGAGCAGAATTCAAACTAAAATATCAGATCATGATCTGCATAGTTTGAATGTATTGCAACTGTTTCCTAAACTGCATAGTTTGTACTGCCTACAAACTGCACCTATTTCATACCGATGCAGATTTATGCATAGAGATAACTAATTCCTCAATCACTTTTTGGAAAGATGAATACAAAATTATATCAGAAGCAACGACACAATATTTGTGTGTGAGCATGTACATGTGTGAGAGCATTTAGGCAGTATGAAAAATAGTTGCACGGAGTTGCCTTTGAAACAATACAAAACCATATTGACCACAGTCCCTAAAAAGTTAAACTTGGGAAGCACAACCCCCCACCTAAAGAAACAAAGTATACTTGCAAACATAGTTAATTCTCTACATATGTTTTTATGTAGAGAATGAACTACTAATACTTAGAATTAGGCTACCAATGTTTCAATGTAGTTAATATCAAGCCAGATTGCTAAAATGACTTGATATATTGTCACATTAAAACATATATCCATTAGGTCCTTTATTATGTGACAATAATAAAGGCTACCAATGTTTCAACGCAGTTAATATCAAGCCAACTTATGGAGAATTTTCATACCGAGACATATGTCTATAATAACTTGGAAGCATCCTTATTAGCACCTGCAAACAAAATAGAATCCATCAGGTGATTTCAGCAATCGTCACCTTCCACCTGTTGCCTAATTAGGAGTATAGAGTGGAATTTACGAAACAAACAAACTGCAAAGCACAAATTATTAAACACAAATGTTCTTTTGTTGCCAGAGAAGTAAAAGTCAGAAAGATAGAAGTGAAACAGGTAGCAACTAACCTTGACTTCCGATTTTTTTACAGTCTTTATCATGAATCTATCATCCTGAGTCAAGTAAAAGAAGCAGCCGCTCTTCCCTGGAGAAGAAAGCTCCCTAAGAGCATCATTTCTGCAAATGGCCAGCATATAATCTGCAGGATCTACTTGGTATAACTCCCTCAAACGCCTGAAATACCCAAAGAGAATTAGTAACAGAAACTGATGGAAGACTCACAGCAACAGAAGAAACAAACACTTGCAGTATAATTCAGCACCCAATGCTCGTTAAAATGTAGTGTTCTTAGTCAGTATTCGATTAAATTAACCTCTCAGATAAGAGATGATCATCCAACAATAACTAACCGAAATCCATCTGAATAAGCTAGAGGCTAAAGAAATCATAGACATCCATGATCATCCAACAATAACCAACCACCAAAACGTTTCAATTGAGCCCGAGAAGGAGAAGAAATCATAGACATCCCACTCGGCTGCTTTAGTTTAGCAACATATGAAACTAAATAATTGCTGCTCTAAAAAGGGACCAAAACGAAGGCAGCAGAAAAACTTCTGGAGCGATTAGCTCCAAAAGCATGTCCAAATTCACTTTCTAGTGACTTCTTCCTCAACTTTGCATATTCCGCGGATGGACTCTCACCATGCACACTGGTGAAACCCGTGAAAAAAATTGCATAAGAGAAGACAAAGTTAACCAAACAATGCCAAAAAAAAAAAAAGGAGGCTAAGTATTATGGTCTCCACATAAATTTCATGGCATAGAGCTGCACAATTTTGAACTAGTAAGTTAAGAACTATGTGTGCTGTCATGATAATCTAAATCCCTTGTGCATAAATGCATGTTGATTATAAACAATATATAAAAGCCAAACAAAAAGAACACTAATCACAGCCTGTCCCCAAATGTTTTTTTTCTTTTCCGGTAAAGCAAATAAGATATAATAGAGAATGAACCAGACCTTGAGATGGCTAATTTCACTTTAACAACCTGCATTGTTTATGCTTCAGAATAGCTAGTTACAAAATCAAGGAGGACGACATCATATTTCATAAAGAGGGTTTCCTAATCAAAGAAAAACCATAGAAAGACTTGAGACTCGGATTTGAAACATATCAAGTACCAATATTAATTAATAGTTTTCTAGAAGAACCAACATCTCCTTAACAAAATAGTATTTGCAAACTAAATAAACATCTCCTTAAGTTTGACATTATCAAAATTCACCAACAATTACATGTTTTTGGATCCTTCATACTTCCAACTAGTTTTCAGGTATTATTTGCATTTGATTATTAGGCATGAAGAAGATATGTTGCAGATACTAGACACACATAACCATGAGTCCATGAGGACATGACTTTATATACCTTCTCTAATCATATGCAGTTCAATTTGTAAACTATACTGCAATATAATATAGGAGAATTATATGCTTTTATTGGTTTTGTAAACTCCCCAATTCTTCCCATGCACAATTTTAAAATCAGTCATACATTGAATGTCAACCTGCTAAGAGCATCACCTCGAACGATCGTAGCTAATTAACTAAATGTCTAAATCAGTAAACCAGAATTCTAGCAAGCATCTCCAAAACTTTCAAATCACTACAATGACTCGCTGAATGTTTCCGGTAAGCAAGATTAAGGTGAGGCCAATTCTAAGTTATGCTACGCATCAGAAAAGTATTGTACCCCAACCAAAACTTGGAGATCCATCATATACAATCAAACACAGTAGAATAATTCATAGTGAAAGCCAACAAAAGACTATATGAGAGAGAACATTTAGTAGCAAGATTACCTCTTTGTTCATCACCATGACTAAACCATAAGCTGATAAGGAAGACAAACCCCCACAGAGCAAAAATTAAAGATAGAGACACCTTATACAAGCGGCTCCTTCCAGTGGTGACTTTTTCCAAAGCTCTTCGATGCAGAAGAGCTCTACGGGACCTCTGCATTGCACATTAATCCAATCCATGCCACTGCTGACCTCTAGAAAAATAGAGGAATCAGTACCTTGTATGAGAGAAAACACGGACTTGACTTGGGTTCTACTCTCCAAAAGAAAAAGATCATTAAAGTGATTAAACTAACAAAAAAAAAAAAAACAACGGCATGATGCTTGTATTTAAATTTCCAATCCAAGTCAATGAAGCAAGCTGTAGTGGCAGTCATATCAATCAATACACAAAATACACATAGCTTGCAGTTTCATCTATATGTATGAATTAAGTATCTTCCATGGAACATAATGTTAGATTGAAAACGAAGCCAAATACCAAGACTGTTCAAAGAAAAACTTGATGAGTATTATCAGTACAAATCGAAAGAAGACACCCTAAAAGAATCCAATTTGAGTCAGTCGAAATGGATGTTCTCAAAAGGAGCCAAATTTACTTAAGTACTCAAGCAAAGCAACTTTTGATTCTTAAAAAGAAATGCACTTTCACCAAAGCTAATGCTGAAACAAGTAAAACTCACAAAACCCATTGACTATACTTAAATAAAAGGCAGCAAGAAGCAACCTAATTCATGCCACAGCTTGGATATACTACTGTTCTTCCGGCCGACTCAGAATCGTTCCCCAACTTGAGGCTTCATAGCCCAAGAATCCGCTTCTCTTCATTGCTAGGAGAACGAGAATTGAAAACTGAGAAAACCATAAACGAAATCGAAGTCAATTAATTAGTGAATTCGCGGTAATACCTTCGGCTTCAGCGATAGAGATAATGGAGAGTTTGAATCGATCTCTGAGAAGCTCACTCACTGAGTCGGAGCGAACGGAGGCGAAGACGAGGCCGGAGAGGTGGGCTGTCCCGATGCCAGGTCAGAGACGAGCTTCAGAGTATGGTAGAGTACGAGGGGGTCGTGAATGAGTTAGAGAGAGCGAATTAGGGTTTCGATGATTGAAGCAATTGTAGGGGGCGGAGAGATTGACCTAGAGCGCAGAGAGAGAGAGAAGGGAGAGGGTGCGCGCGTGTGAGAGTGAGAGAGAGAGGACCTTACCGAAAACAATGTTGTTGGAGTTGGGGAAGTGGATGTGACCATAGAGGACCTGGAGAACGACGGTACCTCGGAGGAGGCACTTGGAGAGGTAGTGAGAGCTGCTGGAGGTGGACGACGACGATGATCTGAATCGTTCCACCTTTTGGAACTCTAATCGAAACCCCATTCGGGAACCACATACGAAACCCCAAGCTGAAAGAGAAATTGATATGAAAGATCAAAAATCAACAAAGGGAAACTAACTTTTCCTCACTAAAAGTAGTTCAATTAAAGAGAGGAATGAAGAGTGTCTCTTCCCAATCTGGAAAACAAAAAGAACCCTAAAATCAAAATCAGGAAATTAAAACATATGGTAGAATGGGGCGAAGAGACCAAATCTAGAGAAGGAGAAGAGGGAGTTACCTTCGTGGTGATGTTGCTTAGAATCAAAACTTTGGGTTTCTTCCTTTTTGGTTTGCAGGTGAGGAGAGATGAGAGAGGAAATGGTTGGCTTCTAAGAGATAGACACGAACAACAAGAGGGGTCTGAAGGCAGAGTTACTTTGTACAAGCCGAGTGGGGAGACAAAGTCACTAAGGCACTAACTAAAGGCGGGCATTTTTTTTTTTTTTTATAACTTTTTCACACAACGCATGTATGAAGTTTAGTTGTCTGATCATGTACATGTTAAATTTGAGTTAAGGGAGCAAGGAGGGAAAATTCCCGCCTATGTGCAATCAAAGTAGCAGTTTTGACGTTAGGGACATACATTTCTCATTCCGACAACACAAATAAGCCATTCCGTTGTAGGAGCTTAAATCGTGTACCAGCATTTCACTCAAATATTGGCCTTTTTGGGGCTACTCACTCACATTTTGGGGTACATGTGATTTTCTTCCAAACTTGCACAACGGAAACAAAAAAATGCGTTGTATGTTATTTTGCAACTTACTCTCATACAACATATACAACAATACTGTTGTGCAAGGTGAGTCAAAATTTCGACCCAAATTTGAGCAAGGTGAGGGGGAGTTTTTTTTTACATTCAGACAACAGACAAATCCTTAAAACTGTTGTACAATAATCTTAGACCCAAAAAAATTGATGTACGACCTCCTTATACAACGTCAATCTCATTAAACCTGTTGTGTGAAGCAGTTTCAGTGATCACACAACGGAAATTTTTTTTTCGTTGTCTAAAAAGTGTAGTGTGATGCAGTTTTTGGCATAGTGTAAAAGGATGTTGGTTGAATCTCTACCATCTTATTATGAAATCCAAGCCATCTTATCACGAAATTATAGCTACAAGATACTTGTATTCTACTAATCAGTCACTAAACTAATCGGTCTTGTGAGACTGATCTCTGCAATATTTAACATCTCAACTTCATATTCAGTTCAGATTTCTTGCGACGTAGTTCCAATTTATAGCACCTCATGGCCATATACTGCAGTGTATTCTCTACGAGCATAACTTTACTAGCTAGAAGCTAAAGAGTGACCGAAAAGACTAGAAACCAAACTCATTGATCCAGTGACATTGTTCTTCACAATATTGAACTGAGTAAGTTTCACGTTCAAATCACTTGACCCCAATCCTTACTAACCTATTCTTCACATTAAAGGTTGAAGGTTTACTAGAAATTTGACTTAAACGAGCATGTTCACCTAATCAGTAATTGAATAAGAAAATAAAGGTTTTTTTCTTCTTTTTTTTTCACCAGCAGTGTCTAGACATTTAGAGGACTTTCAGAATTATACTCGAACTTGCAATGTTATCAACATGATACATTGACTCATTTTTTCTTATCAAAGACCGTACCTCTGTTCATTTTCCATCACTGAGAAGTTAACTTTACCATATGTGATGCACTTGAGGCACAAAGTGAAGGTAAACAAACTGATTTGCCCTATATCTGAAATTTTACCTATTTTAAATAAAGATTAAATACTGTTTACTCCCTATATTTATAGGGTTTCATCGTTTCAGTCCCTGACCTTCGAATTTCACCTAAAAAGTCCCTGAACTCTCAATTTCCTCCCAATTGGTACCTGCCGTCAAAATTTTCTGTTAAAGTTGCCGAAAATATCTATTATGCCCTCACTTACTTTTTTAATTTATTTTTTCTCTGTTTTATTTCTTTTTTTCATTTCACCTCTTGAAGGTATGTGGATTGGAACCATCTTGATGAGGAGATGAACAGAAGGAGGCGAAAGAGCCGGAAGAAAAAGAGGTAAAAAGAAAAAAAGAAAAAAAAAAAAAAAAAAAGAGGAAGAGAAATATATATATTTTTAAAGTAAATGAGGGTATAATAGACTTTTTTGGGAAAGATAACGGAGTTTTTGACGGATGCTTGACGGTAGGGACCAATTGGGAGGAAATTGGGAGTTCAGGGACTTTTTAGGTGAAATTCAAAGGTCAGGGACTGAAACTATGAAACCCTATAAGTATAGGGAGTAAGCAGTATTTAAAATAACATATTTATCTTTAATTTTATTTTTGACCCTCTCCACCTCTCATCTTCTTCCTCTACACTCTCCTCCTCTCGACATCTTCCTCCTAAACTAAAGAAATGGACCTCGAGCATGTTTATGTTTTTATAGCCCATTACGGTTATGAGCTAGGAATCATGTGGCAACGCCATTGAATGATTGGATTATGGATGTAATCACTACTACAAAAAGTTCATCAGACAACGGTGGATTTCTGTTGTTTGATGAAGAAGTCCACCGTTATCTAAGTCAGTGTTGTGTGATTGAAAAATCACACAACGGTAATTCCACCGTTGTCTGATAGTAGTTGGCTCAACAGAATAGCTATTTTTCCGTTGTGTGAATTCTGCGCAGCAGGTGCCTGCCATGGCATGCGCAGGGATGTGTCGAGCCATTCAGACAACAGAAGATAATTTCTACTGTCGTCTGAGATTCATAACACACAACAGCTATAATTCTTTCTTTGTTGTGTGAGATTCATAAGACACAAAAGCTATGACTCATCCTTTGTTGTTTGAAATCCATCACACACAACAACTATAATTTTCTTCTTGTTGTCTGAGACTCAATACACACAACAGCGATGACTTATTAATTGTTGTCTGAGATTCATAACACACAATAGGTATAACTCATTCTTTGTTGTCTGAGATTTATAACAGACAACAGATATAACTCATTCTTTGTTATCTAGTATTAATAACAGACAACAGATATAACTCATTCTTTGTTGTCTGAGGTAAGCAACACACAACTGAAGTGAAATTATCTCTCTTGTCTGTTGATTCACTCAGACAACATAGATGATTTTATTTTTGTTGTGTGTTATGAATTTCATACAACATAATTTTGTTTTCTTTTGTTGTTGGTTGTTAATTCACACAACAAATTCTTTGTATCAAACATTGTGTGAGCAATATAAGGTTTGTTGTCTAAGAATGGTTCTCACAACATTGTTTTTGAGCTGCTGTTTGTTCATTATGTAATTCATACCTGGAATATCTACCCAAAAATAATGCTCCATATTACCATAGAAAACCACACTCTAATCCATATCATTCAAGTAGCATTTTTCAAACATCCAAACATTCAAGTTACTAGATAATATATCAAACAAGAACGCATTCCTAGCTGCTACCTACACATGAATCAAAAGCATCCCTAGCTATTCCTAGCTGCTAGCTAGACCCATGAATCAAACTTGGTAGCTCACATGCTGAAAGGAGGTAATCCATAGTACTTGCTCTCGAACTCTAAAATCTCACTCCAACTCATTTATGTTGCTTCTTGAGCTTTGGATCATTACACCAGAGCGGGCATCCTTGGTTATGGTTCTAAAGTCTTCCTTCCCAGTCTTCACTGTCATATATCGGCATAGTCCTTGTGTCATATGAAAAAGAACTAGGAATAACCCTGCAAGTTGGACAATCAAATGGGTTAGCAAATCAGTATGTGCTATAAAAAAAAAGAACCAATCAGAGAGAACACAAAGATAGAGGGTGAAAAGAAGAATCAAAGAGAACACAAAGAACCAATAAATAAATAGAGGTAATTTTGGTGGGGGGCAGGGGGCAGTTGCACATTTTTACAAACCTTCTAAATGGGAAGGAGCAGTTATAAAACCCTGGCCCTTAGCCCCATACAAGAAAAAGAAAACAATGAAAAGCAAGGGCAACCATTATGTCAGAGAATAGAAAGATATATGTTGAAGAACAATCGAAAACTAAACAGAGAGAAGGAGAGAGTGTAGATGGAGAGATTGAAGAGTGAATTGGTGAGTTTATTCTTCTCACATTGGAGGGTTTATATAGGGATAAAAAGCATAGAAAATACATTATTATAACCCCCACATTCCATTACACTTATCTTTTTACTATTGTACCTAATACATGATATAGACATTAATAGTATAAAATCAATTACACTATAACACTCCCCCTTGGATATATCATGTTTAATAGTATTGTCTTGGTGATGCGCTTCTAAGTTGCCTCTTTCAAAACCTTGCCAAGTAGTAAAACCCTGTGGGAAAAAACAATCATGGTCGAAGGAGAAAAAGAGCACAACGCGCATGAGTGTGGAGTAGCAATACCGTATCTTCGGAGATAAGTGGAGTCTTCTTATCAGCATCATAAGTAGGTAGTATGTCTATGAGAGGGATGCAGTATAAGTGGGGCGACCATACTAAAGATGTGCCTCATTAAAACCTTGCCAGGTAAAAACCCAGTGGGAAAAATAACCCTGAACGAAGGACAAAAGAGTACACGATGGTCTGGATACTCTCCCCTTGTGTTGCTCAAACTCAGCGGTGACGCTTCATCCGTTGCCTCGTTAAAACCTTACTCGAGTGTAAAACCCTGTGGGACAAAAACAAGCTCGAGGAGGAAAAAGAGTACAACACGTCCTTCACTCTTCGAGATCGAACATGTAGACATCATAACTCCCCCTGATGTCGATATCTCCCCCTGATTGCTTCAATCATGGGAGTTCGGATAACCTTTCCAATCCGATGCTTTTCACATGTTTCTCGAAGGTGGATTTAGGTAACGACTTTTAGTGAATAAGTCCGCTACATTATCCTCTGATTGGATTTGATTCATTTCAATCTTGAGGAGAGTCTGTCGTTGCTGATTATGCTTGATGTTGTCGCTTTTGATGTAGCCTTGCTTCATTTGTTCAAAAATAAGCAGCATTATCCTAAATGCTTGTAGGCTCATCTGTGGTAGATTTCAAACCACAACTATTCGAACATGCGTAACTACGGATCTAATCCATATACATTCATGAACCACTTCGTGAAGAGCAATAATCTCTGCATTGTTCGAAGATATAGCGACTAAGGTCTATTCTGTAAACCTCCAAGATATCGCGGTCTTTACTCATGGTGAACACTTAACCAGTTTTGGGAAGACCTTTGTATGGGTTATGAGATACTCATCATCAGCAAAACCTTCCAAAACACTTATGTTGTTTTGGGGTGGGGATAGAAAACGCAGGCCAGCGTTGGCGGCGTTTCTGGTTGTAGGGATAGAATAAGCCCATATCGATCATACATCTTAAGTATCGAAAGATATCTTTTACTCCAATTTAATGGTGTCGCGTTGGCGCAGAGTTTATACCTTAGCTAACAAGTTCATGGTAAAATGAGATGTCTAGTCTTTGTGTATCTGAGCTAAGTATAATAATGCGCTTATTATACTTAAGTAAAGCACTACTGCCTCTAACACATCTTCGTCATCATCCTTTGTACGAAGAGGATCATTTTCAGGATCAAGACTATGGACGATCATGGGGGTGCTTGAAGGCTTGACTTTGTCAAAATGCCTAAGCTTTTATCAACATGATGCTCAAGTTCCAAACCGAGGTATAATCGTGTTCTCCCAAAAATCCTTCATCTCAAACTCGGATTTCAAGTGTTCAGCGGTTTCCCTTAGCTCTTTAAGGGCTTCTAATGAAGATCATGTCCAACATGAACCGCGATAGAATCCGAAACTTGTTTATGAAAACGCTAGGGCATATCCCTTCCAAATCAAGTAGTCACTTTAGTGAGCGTTTCAAATTTTATTGCAAACGCGCTCCGTGGTCTAGAGCCACTTGACTTGGGTAAATAAAGTTCATCATGAACTTTCATATATATTCCGTATCTAGATCCCCATAGAGATATGTAGTGACCACATTTATAAGATACTACCAAACTGACAGGGTAGTGGAGTGCAATGACATCCATTACGAGAGAATATGTCTCATCGTAGTCAATTCCAGGGCGTTTTTGTGAGAAGCCTTGCGCCATAAGGCGAGATTGTCATCTCTTTTTCTCAACACGCTTTCTAACGAAGATCTATTAATCAATAGGTTTTATGTAAGGAGGTGTTGGCATCACTTGGCTCAAAGACCTTCCTCTTCGAGACCTTCCTCTTCGTTTAGAGAATCCATCTTAACCTGGATCGCATCTTTCCATTTTAGGCCAAATTTCTCTATGTTGGTATTCATGCTTCAACAGAGTGTGGTTCGATATCATCGTACTCAACAAACTCATGCGCAATAAAATGCGCAACTACATCATCAATTATGATGGAGTTTCTATCCCACGTCTCATGTACACTATTGTAATTTTCGTAGAGCTCTATATTATCAGGAATAGGTTCTGACGTTTGAGGCGTCCCCCAACGATAACCATAATCCAGAAGATACTCATGAAACGGATGTTGAGTGTGATCCGAGGATTGGTTTGTGCTAAAGTATCCTTCGAATCCACTGGCCTCCCATGCATCTTAGCTGGAGCCATGGCCTGTAACGCCAGAGTGCCACTCTCTATGGCGTTAGCGCCTTGCCTACCTCTGTGTAGGGTGGCGCTACGTTCTCTTGTAGGGACGTCCTTCCTTGCAGGCATATTTGCAGCATATGTGTGTGATCTTGTCACTTTAATAGGGATCGAGATGAGACATAGTGGGGACAGACCACGACAATTCCTGTCGTTCCTGCTGAACATTCATGTTCTTATCTCCCCCTAACGACGGGGAGACTGTCTCATCAAAGTGATATTTTAAGGAGATCGCCTTGCAAGGGCATTAAGTGGCGGACGATTGTTGGAGTCTCAAATCCAACTGAGTTGCTCACTTGTTTTGAAGGACCTATCATAGTGCGCTGTGGCGGCGCAATTGGCACATAAATGGCTCACTCGAATGTGCGTAAGTACAAAATACTTGTACCCAGCCACTAGCTGTAACGCTGAGATACATTGAGTGGCGGTAGGTCGGAGATGATTTAGCATAGTTGTATGCGATATTACATCACCCCAAGCGGTTTATAAGGAGATTTGGTGCGCATCTCCAATGTCCAAACTATCATCGTAGTTATTTCCGCGAGACCATTTGGGTGTGTATATGGGAATGTGATGTCCAACATCTCCCATTGCAATAACCATCGAGACTCTTCGATGTAAACTCTCTAGCATAGTCAAACCCGATTGACTGAATAGGATGATCCGGGGAGTGAGCCCGTTGTCATATGATATGTGCTAGGAGTATAGCATAAGCAGCTTTTACATATGGACAATGGCACAACACGTGACTAGCGTGTTTGCGTGTCAACCAACAACATGAGATATTTAAACGTCCGCAAGTTGGTTGAATGGGTCCATATATATCAATTTGGATTCTTTGTAAGAATGGTATTTAGTGTCCTTTGCATAGGATGGTCTCGATCCTAACTTTGCTAAAAATACAAGCTTTGCAAAATGAATGATATCCGTGTATTTTAATAAATGGATCATCATATCATGACCTGGATGTTCCAACCGGTCGTGCCAAAGCTTATATGTGTCAGAATCCCATAAGTCATCTCTTTATGACATGGTTTGATTTAATGACTTGAATAGTGGCTGCATGTAACCCACTAAAGCGACACATAAGTTCCTCTAATACTCGTTTATGTCCGTAGTCATTAGAGGTGATGCAAAGGAACTCTTATCCATTCTCACCATGTGTTTTCACATGAAAACCATTGGCTCTTTATATCTTTCAAATAATAAAGTTCGGATTTTAACACATGTCCATGACATTGAATAATAATGCGACACTTTATTAATAGTCAATGATTACATCAAAGTTTTCCAAAGTCTATTCCAAAATCAAACTTTAGACAAATTGTAGTCACTCAATCCGTTTGGTAACTCCAATAAAATATGACCAAGTAAGTAGAGAGATGTTGGTGGAGCGAGGCTCGCTTAAATACCCCGATCTCAATTACTTTCCTAGACATCATATTTCATTGGGTGCGCCACTGAGAAAGAGTTAATACAATTGTCTTTTATTGACTAAGGCACATTTGCCTTTTTTGGAAAATAGAAAAGACTATTCTAATCAAAGTCTGCGGCATCCTCGTGCTCTTTATTTGCAGCTTGGAAGTCTTCAGTGGTGAGAGTGATATCTTCACCATCTTTAACTTCAGCAAGATTGATTTCTTGCTCTCTCAATTGCCTATACTCCTTGTAGCTTGCAGCTAGTTGGGTACTTCCATGGCATTGCTTGAACCAGTGCTCAATTGATCCACATCGATGACACATGTCATTGTGGTTAGCTCCCTTTATTTGAGGTGCAGGTTGTGCACGTTGTGGATATGACCAAGGAGGGTTGCTGCTACTACCATATCTCATGGTGCGACCTCCACGGCTAGTGTTGCCATATCCACCTCTCCCACGTGTGGCGTTGCCATCCCGTGTGCCCGCTCTATAGTTGCGGTTTCCTTCCTTATTGGGGCGGTTATATGGACTTGTTCGTCCTCCATATCCCTTGTTAATAGGGTACCGCTCCTTGCGCCCTCTTTTGGGTGCAATATAATTCGCCTCACGAACGCTCTTGGTTCCTATGGGCCTTGAATTATAATTCTTTACGAGAATGTTGTCGTGCTTTTCAGCTACCGACAAAACATTTATGAGCTCATTAAACCTCGCAAGTCGTCCAGCATTGAAGTCAGTGCGATATTGCTTTGATAGTATAAGTGCTGCGACAGGGAAGGTGGAGAGAGTCTTCTCAATTAGCTCTTCTTCTGTGAGAGGTTTTCCACAGAACCTCAACATGGCTTTGAGGCGAAGAGCTTCTGAATTGTATTCAGAAACAGACTTGAAGTCAGTGCGATATTGCTTTGATAGTATAAGTGCTGCGACAGGGAATGTGGAGAGAGTCTTCTCAATTAGCTCTTCTTCTGTGAGAGGTTTTCCACAGAACCTCAACATGGCTTTGAGGCGAAGAGCTTCTGAATTGTATTCAGAAACAGACTTGAAGTCGGAGAAGCGTATATCATTCCACTGAATCTTCAAGTCAGGGAGGAGGGTATCTTGGATATTGCCAAAGCGCTCTTCTAGCGCTACCCATAGCTCTCTTGCATTCTTGATCGACATATACTCCAACCTGAGTGCTTTGTCCATATGACGTCGCATCAAGATAATTGCTTGAGCATGCTTTATGGGTGTTCGATAGAACACAAGGCCCTGGTGAGGCGCTTGGATTATGGGCAATATCTCCATCGAAGTGAGATAGTTCTCAACATCGGTTACCCAGCTATGGTATTCCGAGCCTGTTGAGTCAAGCATTGGAAAGTCAAGTCTAGGTTCATTCGACATCCTGAGAATAAGAAAAGAAGATATATTAGTTTCGGAGCTAAACTTCCACGAAAACTAAAATAATAAGATTTCCGAGCTATGCTACCAAGAAATCAACTTCCAAGAATATTTAGATTAGACCGAAACAATGATGTTTATATGGTCATAAATCGATGCTTACGGACGCTCTTAGTCCGAAGTCTTATGAACACTCTTAGTTCATTGATTACGAACGCTCTTAGTTAGTATAGCGTGAATCCCCACGATTTAATGCTTACAGACGCTCTTAGTCCGAAGTCTTATGAACACTCTTAGTTCATTGATTACGAATGCTCTTAGTTCGTATAGCGTGAATCCCCACGATTCCGCTTTCTGATTATAAGTTCCCGAGAAAAACAAGAGAGGAAAAAGAAATTAAAACTCAAAAGCAGGAACTTTTAGTAAGAAATACCTCGAAATAGTGTTGTCGAAAAATCACCGAAAAATGTCCAAAGAGTTGCCGGAAAAGTGTCCGGAAAGTCGCTGGAAAAGTGTCCGAAAGTCGCCGGAAAAGTGTCCCGAAAGTCGCCGGAAAAGTGTCCCGAAAGTCGCCGGAAAAGTGTCCCGAAAGTCGCCGGAAAAGTTGTCGGAAAGTCGCCGGAAAAGTTGTCGGAAAGTCGCCGAAAAAGTTGTCGGAAGTCGCCGGAAAAGTTGTCGGAAAGTAGCCGAAAAAGTTGCCGGAAAGTCGCCGGCAGGTGGCTCGGCAGATGGCTCGGCAGCTGCTGCGCAGGGTCTCGGCAGGTCTCGGCAGGTCCGCTCAGCAGGTGTCGACAGGTCCTGCGCAGCTGCTCGGCAGGGCTTCGACAGCAATTCATCAGCGGTCCAATTTTTCCGGCAGCCGGTTCAAGCCGTTTCCAGCCGGTTCTTGTGGTTCTGAGACCGGTTCTGGGCTCCTTGGATCAAGGGCTTTGATATGTGGTAGGGTTTGAGGGTTTTTTGTAGGTTTGGAAAAATGACTTCGATTGGATATAAACTTCCTCTACTCTTTGTCGATTTTCGATTCTAATTCTAGAGCAACATCGTGCTGATAACGTGTTGAAGAACAATCGAAAACTAAACAGAGAGAAGGAGAGTGTAGATGGAGAGATTGAAGAGTGAATTGGTGAGTTTATTCTTCTCACATTTGAGGGTTTATATAGGGATAAAAAGCATAGAAAATACATTATTATAACCCCCACATTCCATTACACTTATCTTTTTACTATTGTACCTAATACATGATATAGACATTAATAGTATAAAATCAATTACACTATAACAATATCAATATATTAACAATGATATATCAGTTTTATGAAAATTGAAAAGATTGCAGAGAATAGATAATCATGCTATTGCAGTCAATGAGCCAAAACACGCAATATATTGTCATAGAATCTCCATAGATATACTGAACTACTAGACCTCAGATGCTATTGTTAAATATACAAAGCATTTAAGTACTGCAAAGCAGGCACCCTGCCTATTTGGTTTCCTTGTATGAGCAGTCAATTGTCACCACCATCCTACAACAGCAACTGCAGCCCAAGAAAGCCATAATCTAAGATTAAAAATCCCTTACTTGCTACTATCACCTCGTGCTATGCACAGTATGAGCGGATCACTTTTGTCAGTTCACAAAGGCAACTAATCAAGTTCCAACACAAGGGTTCCGGGAAATCGAGGCTGCAAGAGAGAATTCGATAATCAGTCGTCAGAATCATGCAATTAATTTATAGATTAATGGTAAGAAAGATCACGTACGAGTGAAAAAAAAGCATCTCAACTCTGCTCCAGGCTTAACCCAACATTTTGAGAAGGTGGTCTTCTACTTGACAAATATCAAACTTGTATATATGGATCAAGGAGCACTTGGTTATGTTAATAGCTAAAGTTTAGGCACATCCTATGAAAACAGATACTTAAGAGGAGCACCTGTGAAACCAAATTTATGATTACTTATCACTATTGCAAATGCACACATGGAATTAAAAAAACAAAAGCAGCCGTGATGTGAACTAAATAACGAATCTAGTAGAATCTAGTAGTTTCAATATAATCTCAGGAAAACTGCAGCAAGAAAATTTGATTCAGATAGGCAAGCAAGAAAACTCATCCCTGCTCAACTCATTGCCTAAGCAGCTACTCACAGTCAACAATACTGTGATACAAAAATTTTACGATTTTACTTCTACACAAGTTTGATTAACCTGAATGATAGATAAGCCAAAAGCAACAGGGAGCCACAGTTTTCAAATAAACAACAACTGGGCCCTGATAATTTAATTCAAAGAAAAAAACAAATGGTCACAGAATGCCATTTATTTGATCACTACAGACCATACTTATCCTTATATAATATATCAGTACTCAATTCCATGTAATTATTAATAAGGACCACAGGGAAGAAACCATACCTTCAAATTTATAGCAAATGAGATGAGTGACTTTGCTTGCCACCAATGGTTTAGAAAACTGAGCACCCATTAAACCAACCATTGTCTGACAAAGAAAACAGAATTAAAATGTATGCTGGCTGCATTTATGTTGCAACTATCCAAAAGGGCTAAAACCCGAAGCATACCATAATGTCATCTCTATCTTGTCCTTGATATCCAGTCAAGCACATTAATAAATTCTTGGCACCGAGAATACCATTCAAATGTTTGAGAGGTCTGTATATAATCTGCACAAAACACAACAGTATGCAAATCCTCAATCCAGGCTCCAAGGTTTTTAAATTTTCTGGACATATGGATATAACATGAAATTGTTTAGTGCAATAAGAACAAACTTGCTTAAGTTCTAACCACAAAATTATGGGGAAATAAGATGAGAAAAGATGGGATGGGAAACTCACAGCAGCAGCATCAAGGGGCAGTCCAACATCAAAACTATGAAGAACCCACAAAGCCGTGACAACCGTTTTGCCGTCCTTTCGAGCAGCAGCACACACAGGATGGTCCTATACACAATCGCGTAGGAGTTGAGTAATTACAATTTAAGCTTGAGATGCAATTTCATAATGGGAAAGTAGAAGCAGTATGTCTCACATAGGCAATCCTATCCACAATGAGGTGAGTGCAATTTGGGGAATAAAGACCAACATTAGACCCACCGCAATCTAGCAGCTTAGATCGAACCTACGCCACTCAATTAACACAAAATTAAATACACAAAATTTGATCTCATAGATAGATATGAGGAAGAGGATTATTAATACTATCATACCACATTTTCACATTTGCCGACTGATCCTATAAAACAACATTGATATCTAATTGAATTCTCCATTGAGTTGCTCAACCTACTTTGAAGACTCAAAAAGCACTATGTATGGTACAAACTACAAAGTAGAATTACGTGGGTTCTTGCTCACAGAGGAATAGTGTCTGCAACTTACTAATGTTGGCTGGCAAATTTATCCACCTAGGGGCAGTGGAATAAAAGATTGTCCATTCTCGATCAAGTTGAAGTATCCACCTGAAATAACACCTGCACACTCAACAAACACATCCCAAAATTGTTATACTTAAAATGAATACATAAATTCAATTACCATGAAATTACAGCATGAACTCGACCCTCATTAGTCGCCTTTATAGATAGCTCAGTTTCTCCACGACTCTGTGGCCGTTTCGAAAAATAAAATTCAAAGATCTTGAAGGGTTCCGACAGCTGGAAGAACCAAAAACTGAGTACAAATTAAACCACTATTCATCCCTACGTTATTAAAGACTAATATAATGTCATTACCGGTTTCACTTCATCTGCTATAGCATCACAATGAAATGCATATTGTTGTGGCTTAACACCCAAAACGTCCTCAAACCCGGTCAGAACAAGATGAATCCCATCACTCACTTCTGCCTTATTACTGCGTAAATCACGAAGTTTCCACAAAAATGTGCTCTCAACCAACTTACCAAGGTTAAAGCATTGCAAAATGAGTTTAAAGTACAAAACTTCAATCACATTGTAAAACTCTCTGCATCTCCACATACCTGACCGTAAGTGGTTGCTCTATACGACACCATTTCAGGACTCTCCACCAACAATATGTCATGCGCATGTTGCAGAGAAGGTATCAACCCTTCACCTAATAACTCTGAATCCAATATCTCACTAACCTACACATTCAAACACACAGATCTTGGAATCAAAACGGCAACGTATTACCATAAAGAAAGAGAGAGAGAGAGAGATGCTTACAGAGATCGGAGACTCCAGTGATGTAAATGAGGATGGCGACCAGTCCTGTGAGGGTATGTAGATGCTTTCTGAAATTGAACAAGAAAGTCAAAGAAAGACGAAGCAAAATAGCATATGAAAGCACAAAAAACCAAAAGTTACAAAAGCGAAAGAGCTTGAAATACCTGTGAGGGGGAAGTCTAGGGTGTCTTTGGGGACTGGAGGTGGTTTGTTTTGGAGCTTTGTGCGGAGGTGGCGGCGGCACTCGGAGAGTGAAGAGGTTAAGGACATCGAAGCACAGCGCCACCTCGTCGGCGCAGCACAGCCCGTTCGCCTCCACCTTCTCGGACACCTTCGTCTTCTGCATCTCTTCAATTCACCCTAGTTTGAAGGCGAGGAGGAGAGAGAGAGTGGATCTAGGGCACTCTATCTCCTCCATCGCTGAATAGGATTTGGATTTCAGGGGATAAAGAATAGAAGCAAGGAGATCGAGAGACTGAGAGGGGTTTCGTGGAGAGGGGGAGAGAGAGGGGTTTCACGATTGAGAGAGCTCGAGAGATGGGTTTCGTGGAGGAGGGAGAGAGAGAAGAGTTTCACGACTGAGAGAGCTCTCGAAAGCTTAGGTTTCATTTTGTTTCATTTTTCTTTCGGACACGATATGGCCGGCTAGGGGCTAGGGGCTATAGGGTTGGGCGGGATAACTTCAATAAATTCTGAAGTCGCTCACACAACAGACACCTAACAAACTGTTGTAAGAGTGCATTACATAAAATCAAAATGCCAAAACGTACATGAAGGGAAATATGCCGCCTACGACATTTTGGCTCAAAATGTTACTTCTCAAGTCGATCCCACAACAGAAACACAATACACTGTCGTAAGAGTGTATGACATAAAATCAAAATGTCAAAACATGAAGGGAAATCTGCCGCCTGCTACATTTTGGCTCAAAATGCTGCCGCCTATGTTCCCACTTCACACAACAGAAAAGTATAACTTTTGTTGTCTAATTTCTACAGTTTGCACAAGGTTTACCTAGTGGAAGATATCCAAGCAAGCTTCCTCAAAATTTGGTGTCTAGTTTTCAATCACACAACGGAAAATATCAAGCACCGTTGTACTAAGTACCCCAAATTTCAGATTTCAAGAGGCAACCAAGACTCGAGAGTGGAAGGAAATCTGCCACTAAATTTTTAAGACTCAGACAACGGACAATACTTAATTGTGTTGTGCAATGTAGTCCTAAGAAAAAAATTATCACTTTGTTGACATTCACACAACAGAACATTACTAATACTGTTGTACAATAGATTTTACTTAAACACACAACATAAGATTTCTGTTCCGTTGTGTGATTAACTTTTTGTAGTAGTGAATTGAAGCTCTCAACGACCACCAAGTGGACATCTTCTTTATACTATTAAAGAAAGTTCACCCGTTGGGTAACTGGGTTAGGGTCATTAGGTCACTGGATCACTGGATCAGACATTGTAAAATGCTTTTTGATGTTTGTTTGCACCCGTTGGGTCTGGGTCACTGGGTCAATTTCTAATCTTACCTGGGTCACTCTAGCTCAGTTTTTAGGTCAGGAAACTAACCCAAAGAGTGACCCCATAATGACTCAGGTCAGTTTGGAAACTGTCCAGTGACCCAGACCCAAAGGGTGAAAACAAGTATAAAAAAGCAATGAACGGTGTCTGACCTAGTGACCTAGTTCACAATTATAGCTTTCACAGTCTGCCCTCCCACTTCTAACCGTCCACGTCCTATGAATCATATTCGTCGTCCTCTGGAGCTCTCAGAATCAAAGAATTAAGGCTTTCAGCTTCTACAGGTTTTAGAAACATTATTGCGATCCTTATCATACATGCATATAGTTGTTTACAAATAGCTTTTAGTTATTGAGGATTAATCTGTTTTTTGTAATTACAATTGAACTTTTTGTTATGATTAAACAACATATTTATGTGATTGATCTCCAACAGCTGAAGCACGACATAGTTTGATTTGGAAATTGGAATCGGGGAAGATTGATTGGAATGTTAGGTTACTTACACTACACCAAAAATGTTATCAGACAACGGCAGAAAACCGTTGTGGGATTTGGAGACCCACCGTTGTAGAGTGAGCCGTTGTCTGATGAAAAATCAGACAACGGTTATGTGTTATAATTGTTGTGTGATGGCTCGGCAGATGCCATGCACAGCTGCGCAGCAGTTGAGGGGCTGTCTTTAGACAACAGAACTTGTTTAAATCCGTTGTTTGTTAAGCTTGTCAGACAACAGAACTTGTTTAAATCCGTTGTTTGTTAAGTTTGACAGACAACGGAGGTCTAGTGCTTTCTGTTGTGTGAGAGTAAATTAGAAGACTTAATTTTTGATAAAAACCATTGTCTGATATATGAGAAATTTGTTGTATGATCATTTAAACAACCATTTTACCTAATGAACAGTAGTGATCAAATGGAAATAAAATTTGATGCAAACCATCAAATGAACTAGCAGTACTTCAACCCATACTTTAAACTTCAAAATACATTGGATCCACCAAGATATATTTGTATTAGTCATTGTTCCACAAAGTCATGAATCAGTGACAATTTATTGTCTTACATTGCATCAGAGACAAAAACATAAGTGTGCTAGAAATGGATCAATGATTATTGGACTATTTATGATTGCTTGCCCACTTCGGCCACTACTAATGCCTGCTCATGCTACTCCTCTTTTCTTTCTTCTGCTTCTGCCATCACTGTGATGTAATGTTAGTTAACAAGCCAAGGGAAGGAAACCTTTAAACAATTGACTGAGAGAATAAATTAACTTCTCTGCAATTGAATAATCTACAACCACAAAGAAAAACATCAACTTATTTCAAGAAGCTGCATACAATATTCCCACATCAAAAGCCACGCTACACATGAGTAGCTACATGCAAGAAGCTGCAGAAAAAGACAAAAGAAAAGGACTTGCATCTACATCTCGTAATGCAAACCCCAGTTTGGAAGACAGGTGATCTTTCAAAACCAAACTGTGGGACAGTAATATCATTTGCACAACTAGAATCCATATGTCTTATATACGACAAGTGATTGCCACATAATCAAACCATAGGCCCTAGAAATAAGATCTTGATACTTCTTTAAACTAACAAGTTTCTTGCTAACCCATAATCAATTCAGAATTAATTCAAGACCGCAATCAGATGAGATAACTTGCCTTTCAATAGACTCTGCAACATACTCTAATGAATCACTGAGGGAAGCCAGCAATATAAGCTTGTTGTCATCACGAATCAGGTTATCCTTTGAAATGGTTAAATATATAGCATCAATTCATAATCTTAATATTAAAGGAAATGATCACTACTTCATTAGCAACCTCACAACTAACAATACATGCAGACAATTTAAGTCCGACATCTTTGACTGCCATGTTTGACTGCCCAAATGCATTTGATAAAACACAAACTCGGCAATAGTTTTACAGAAGAAATCAAAAGCACAACAGACCAAATAATCTACAAATAAAACAGAACTGCTTCCTAAAAGTGGAAATACAAAACTGCAGAGCAAGACACTGCCACTAAACACTTACTTAATAGACAATAACAAATTACACTCATCATAAGAAGCACATTGGAAAGTCAAAGATGCACAATGAAGGCACATAAGAAAAGTAGCCAAAGCTTCAATAAGCCACATGCATGGATGCAGAAAATAAAAGAAATTACATACATGCAACAGGAGTACTTAGTTGAGAACAAGAAATAAACTGAGGCATGAAAACTAAATCTTTTCCTTTGCAAATGCATAAGACCAAACCATGGGACTGAAACTAAAAAGTAAAACCTGACCTTATAAAAAGTCACAAACAATTTTTTGCAAGTTATAAACAGAAAGTGTTGCAAATAGAGAAAAGGAAAAAACAGGAAAAAAAAAAGTTACAAGTTTCAAGGATAACGTTCATTAGAGCACAAAATAAGAAAAACTGAAAAAGTTAAAGACTTGACCATGGACTTGGAACAATCGCTACGTTTAAAACTCTAAAAATGTAATCTTGCCATAAAAGTCTAAAAATGGAATTGGAAATCTCAGCACAAGAACAAAACCCCAAAAAATACAAAACAAGCACATGCATTTCCATGAAAACCTATAAATGCTAAGAATACGGAAAAAAAAAATTACTACCTTAAAAGCACAAGAAAACCACTTCCTAAAACCCAGCGCCGTGTCGCTTCCGCATACCCTGCAAAACAAACAGAGATCGATCATTGGTCTCCTTTGGGTTATAGGATGCCCTATTCCGGAAATAAACAAGCGTCACTATGTCAAAAAGGCCTTCAGACGACAGAACTGTTCTGTCGTCTGAACGAACAAAAATGTGTCGTCTAGTACGATGTCGTGTCTTGGGCGTATCGAACGACAGAAGAGTTCTGTCGTCTGAAAATTCAGACGACATAAAAAATGTGTCGTCTGATGAGTTTTGCATTTTGGGAACATTGTGATCTGTTTCTTTAAAAGCATTCAAACAACGGTTTTGTATTGTCTGATAAACAAAACAATGACATATTTTTTGAAATACTATTCTGTGAAGCATATTGCAAGACTTATTTGTGTGGTCTGAATGCCCTTAAATAAGAAATATGAAGACTCATATGTAGTGTCTTGTCTCATACAACAACACTTAAAGGTTGTGCTAATTTACTTTACACGACAATTATATGTGGTCGTAAAGTGTATCAGAGGACAATTAAGTGTCGTTCTATAGTTGATTTGTATGACATTTAAGTGTTGTGTGAAAGATTTTTCAATTATACATATGTGATGTTGGGAAATGGTTTAGACAATAGATTTCTGTTATGTCAATCTCATTACGACGACAATTTACTGTCGTTTAAGATTATTTAGACGACAAATTTTTGTAGTCTGAATATAACAAGGACCACTAATAGTACGTGTTTTATATTGTCTGTAATCATGTCCAATCACACTTATTTGTTGTTGTTATACACTTTAGCCAGTACTTTGAACTAACTTATGTTGTTGTTTTGGCTTTCAGACTACAATTTTCTGTTGTCCCATTGTCAAACAGACAATAGACTTATTATTGGTTTTTGTTTGTGTCTGTGCAGCTGCAACCACACATTTTGGTGTGCTTTTGTTGTAGCTTGTAGTTTGTGATGACACATTTTAGTAGTCCCCTGTACAATTGGTATGCATGCATTCTGGAAATTAAAATTGGCTATTCCTGAAACCATAAAATCCACATCCAAAATCATTCTGAAAATAATCCATCATTCATCGTCTCGTGTACACAAGCCTAATCATGAACATTAGTTCAAAATGGCCCATATCTAATAATCTAGGCAGCCAACAAAATATATGCATGCAGTACTGCAAGGTAATAAACTAGAAGCACTACACAATTCGGGCAACCAAGTAAACAACATAGCAAAATAGCTAGCAATACTGCAAGTTTGTCCAAGGTTTTATTGATCTTGAACTTGGGTAAATGGAAAAACTTTTGACCCTGAACTGAAGCAAAGCAGTAGCAGCGTGACACTACTGTGAGGGTACCTTATTCAGCACATCGGTAGAGTTTCGAGCGTGACAGGTACCATGGTTACAGTTCCCATAGCTTCTAGGTGGAGTACTGAAGCTTGAAAATTTAATAGTAGAAATGGATTGCTCGTTTGTACACTCTAGACGAAGTTTAGGCTTCTTTTGCTCCTTCAGTTTGCCTCGGTTCTTGGTCTGCCATTTCTCAACATGTGGGTGACTTTCAGAAGATCAATCTTTGTACCATCGCCAGCAAGCTCCTCAAATACCACCAACAAATTTTGGTAGGGCTTGAGCCAATACCGAGGAACATGATACCTGAAACATAGATAGAATATAGGAAATTAGTAAATAGGTACTTAATGCTTTTTTCTGATCCAGTGGTAAACAAGTTTATACATACCATTGTTGAGTCGGTTGGAGACAACCAAATTGGCACTTGTTAATCCTGAATGTACCAAAATAATTGCACGCGCTGCAGTTACCATTAGCATGAACAGTCCAGTATCTTCCAATGAACAATCCAGTTACCATAAGCTCAATTATTCCTTACGTTTTAGTTACCTCTAGGAGTGATATACCATATGATTAAATCAGTGGTTGACCCTAAACTTTATTTAGCATGACATAGTGCTTCATTTGATTGCTGAAAAGTACACACAAGTAGACTGTTAGATCATAATGTCATGGTGTCCTGAAAAGTACATTGCTGCTAGCTCACTGCTTTATTACTGATCCTAGTGTCCTGTAAATTGCTGACTCACTTTGGGACCAGAGCACCCCATTTAGAACATTTACTCAAAACCCAAGGCCAGCTTAGCCCCTCCCCTTCCCTTCCCAGGCCTTAGGCTTCCTTTGTGTACCCAAAACAAGAAGGGAAAAAAAAAAAAAAAAAAAGACGAAGACAAAACACACCAAGAGCGAAGAAGACAAAACACACAAAGCACCAAAGAATCAAAAATCAAAGAAATCAAAGAATTGAAAATTTGAAATAGTAGAGCAATAGAGCATTAACCAATTGAAACGGTAGCTTACAAAAATAAAAAATGAACCAGCAGAGCATTAACTAACACTAACAGACCTGGGATCTCTTATTTTAGACATTAAGCAATAGAGGCGACAAGCTTCATATATAATAAGCATCATCACAATTACTCCTATTTTGGAGCTGTACTAACCTTGTACTTAACACGTCATCATTCAATACGAAAAGGAAAGCAGCATATCATATGTACCAGACTACCAGTAATGAAAATCACTATGATTTACAAAAGGAAAACACAAAACAAAATCAATCCCATCCATAGAAAAACTCACGAAAATAAGCAAAATTAGAAGTAGCTAACTCATCCAAATCAAGACTAAGTACCAAAATTAGAAGTAGCAAACTCATTCAAACAGATACGAAGAAGTGAACAACTGAAGAAAAAATTCTTCTCTTCAAAGTTCAAACTGAAATAGATTCAGTACCCAACTACCCATTAAGTCATTAACCAATTCAAACATCCAATTCAAACTTAGAACTTACCTTAAGAGACTGAATATGATGTGTGATGCACTCTGAAAATAGAACACCAGAGAGATATTTATAAGTAGCCAGTTATGTTTACATGGAAATTTATACATAATTGACAAACGTGTTCACAAGAAAAAAGTGTAAATAATTTCTTTGCCATACCAAGATCAATAGAAACCCAAGCCACATGCATTTAGGTGAAGGGAACGGAAGCATTAAGCGGGCAACACCATAGATGGCAGCTGCAAAGAAATGGAGACACAAGCGTAATGGACGAGGGTTAAGACCAGAGAGAAGAAAAACTGGTCCATATGAGCAGATGCCTCCAAGCCTCCAAGGGATAAGACAGTGTTGTATCCTTCCCATCTTTGTAAAGAGCATAACCAAACACTTTTTGGGCATCAATCGACTCATTTGCACAATTTAGATAAAGATTTTATCTAAATTCTCCCACTTTAGCAAGATGACTATATTTCATTTACACAGATGTAGAACAGCAGTTGCAACCATTTATCCAGGACCTCACAACTCAAATTATAATCAAAGAATCACCAAGTTAACTTGCAGTGTGAGCTCGTATCATAATATACTCACCTTCTCCTTTTGAAGGGTGTGCAGATGCGCTTGATATTCAGTTAGCTTCCTCGATGACAAGTCATGTTCATCAAGGGTTAATGAACTGATCAAAGAACTGTTGAGATGATCGTAACCAGATATTTCCTCGCTGATCTTCTCAATTTGTGTCCTTATATCTGAAAATTGCTTCATTCGTGCCTCTTTCTTCATTTTTAGATTGTCTAGCAGTGGTGCAACAGATGCGAGTTTCTCTTTTAAAGAACTTGATCTCTTTTCTCTCCGTATCTGTAAAATTATGTTGTGAATTAGTAAACATATGCAACTGAAACAGCAGCTGGTAGCCACAATCAGTACACAAGGTTCATATAAGGATTACCAAGTAGAAAAGTATTACCAACATTTAATAACAGGGAAAGACACTTATTAAACAAAATTCTTCTACAGGCTAGAATCTTCAGAACTATAAAAAGCCAAAGGGCATTCTTCCCTACATCTGATAATCGTGGTAAGAAATTCTAGTTGAGAAGTATTATAATCCAAATGTACCCATATAGATCTGAATGATAAACAATAACAAACCTAGCCATTCAATCACAGTATATTAATCACAAATATGACAAATAA
The DNA here is from genome assembly GCF_958449725.1 of Rosa rugosa. Classification (NCBI taxonomy): domain Eukaryota; kingdom Viridiplantae; phylum Streptophyta; class Magnoliopsida; order Rosales; family Rosaceae; genus Rosa; species Rosa rugosa. The sequence goes on along the minus strand of NC_084820.1, from coordinate 60,208,238 downwards.
ATGACCCAAATTGGAAAATAGGAGAGCAAAACTGCTAGTACGAGAACAAAAAATGGTCAATAAATGATCATTTCGACAACAGTATGAGTTTTGATTCTTTACCGGTGAATCAATATTGAGTTCCCCCAGAGTAGCCATGAGAATGGCGAGCTCAGCTTCTTTTGCTGCAACGGACTGATGAAGGCGTGCCTTGGTATTGGCAGCTTCATCAACCTTCCTCCTGTAAACTTCTAAGCATTCCCTTTCCAACTCCAACAACATGCGGTCTTGGTCTGCCGCGCTCTCACCAATGTCATTCCATATTTGCTGCAAAGCAGAAGCACAAAAACGGTTATTGCTGTATCACCATTCACAAAAACGGTTATTTCCGTTCACATTTTCTTTACTTCACGGGAGAGTGTGAAAATTTTGCCAGAAGTACATGGGGTAACAAACATTTTATTAACGAAAACTCGAAAAGTAACCAAAGGAAACACACAAGCACCGTTCTCGTGATCTATGACACATCAAAACTTGCATAGCAGAAAAATAACAGAGAAAATCTTCAAAATTAAGATAAATGAAGTAGTAATGCTGAATTATGGAAATTGGGAAACAAAAGTCAAGAACCCAAAGTTTTAGCAACTTCATTCCGGCCAAGTAGCATCCCTGGTTTATTACCACAGATGAATGAGCATTTTGGAAGAACCAACAGAAAGTCAAATCCCATAAGAAAAACAAGTGAACAGAACCCTAGTCTCAAAAAATCCATTGAAATAGAAAAGTAAAATTGAGGAACTTCAAAATTCAGGAAGACACTTACACAAAAAGCCAGGAAATGAATACAACATAGATAATTAACCGGTCAATTTTACCATGATTACAAGGAAAATAGTGGGAAATTCCAGAGATTGGCGAAACCCATTAGAAGAAAAGAAAAATAGAAATAAAACAGGAAAAAAAAAATCCCTAATATATACAAACACATATTTTTCATAAAAACCATGATCGAGTATACACAATGATACAAAGAAACTGAATTTGAAAACTATGGTGAACAGATCACATTCCACGGAGCCTATTAACTTAAAAAGGTGGAAAGACACATCTACTTTCTCTAATAATTCAAAGAAAACATAAAAGACCCCTAATTTAAAGCTCCATTATGACACATTTTAGCGAAATAATCAATGCTCTCCTTTTGACAGAGCAAAAAAACTTAAAAGTAGGCTGAAAACGCATAATGAAAAAGCAAGCTTCCAAGAAGAAGAAGAAGAAGACCCAATTAGAAAAAGTCACAAATTTTACTGTTTAGAAACAACAAGAAACACAGAAAGTGAAGAAGAGAGAAAGACCTGAAGCTCTTTGAGCAAATGATTGCAGCCACTGCTTGCTCTGAAGCTGATAGTGGAACTCACAAGAGCTAGCATTTTGCTCAGATCTCTGTGACTTACTCAAATTGAAGTTAAGGCAAGTTTCTTGTGAGAATAGATATTGTTCAATGTTCATCAAAATTTAGGTACTAGTTTAGTAATAATCATTCAACTTCAGCAGAAGTATGAAGTTAAATTAAAAAAATTCACAATGCACACAATTCTAGATTAGGTGATTGCTTACCTTCAAGACCCAACTCAATCAATTTGAGATATCCCCCAGGCTGCAATAGCTCACCAACAATTCTGTCTGGCTCACTCAAGACTTTTGCACTCCCAAAATCACAAAGTTTCAGCTGATGTGTGTGTGGATTTACCTGAATATGCACAGGTAGGATTTGAGCATAACCAATAAATTTAATACAAAAAATATTACATGTAGTTGATTAATTTTTGTAAAACCAGTAGAAGTCTTATATAGGTCATGTGTCCAATGGCTCTGCTAAGGAACCCAGTGAATCGGTATCAGACAAGATATCTAGAGTCATACAAAAGCAACCATCCATATGGAAAAATAATCTTACAAGTAAATTTTGAGGCTTGATGTCACGGTGACAGATGCCAATGCCATTCTGTATATAAGCAAGTGCCCGACAGATCTGTACCAAAAAGAAGTTGGGCTATAAACAAGTATAAATAATGAAAGCAAAGAAACATTATAAATTATGAACATAGAACCAAATATACTTGGTGGCCGTAGGTAATATGCTCATCTATGAAGCCACACTTTTATAGACTTATTTTAATCAGAATGCACTAATCAGAATACACAGAAAACAGAGCTTTGTAGTTACTTTTGAACATGGATGAAACCTTTCGAACTGAAATTTAAGACTCAAGGAATGCTTTGCATGTTTAGTCCAATGTACTAAAGATTGAGGACTGACAAGAGAGTAAAAGTTTCTCAAATCATTAATCTTGTACCAAAAGCTGCAAGTTGAAAAATTCTCAGAAAACTGGTAACAAGAAAGAAAAATTCACCAACAATCATCCTTTCAATGATTTTAATCACAACTCTCCAGATTTAAAGTAGACATGCAAAGCTACTATTTTTCAAAATTTCATGTTATTCGCAGTTCAAATGAATGGTCAAACAAGAATCTGAAATGACAGGAACGCTGAATTCTGCAGAATTCCTGAAACGGTGCAGTAACTTCAAAATAGCATAAGTATCTCATTTTCACTCCGTTTTTCATGAAACAAGGTTCAAAATGATCATTGAAGAGTCTATTTTAAGCTATCAAAGACTGAGAGTGAAACAAGGAGTATAGGTTTTTCGAAAATCATGGAATAGCCCACTGGTTCAGCTTGGGTGTTGTCTTTGAGGCATAACTTCAAACACATGGTGTGCAGTAATTGAACTTGACCCTTTCCAGTCCTAATCATCCTAATGGAGTCACCATAGCCAGATAATAATCAAAAGTGCATTCCACAACAACCTTGAATAGATTTAAGAACAGAGATTTAACAGAAAGTAGGTGTTCTTACCAAAAGAAAGTTTCTGATACTGAAGAACTCGATTAAACAAGACCCATAAATTGATTGGGGAAAAAGACTCCCCAGAAATTTAGACAAACAAGCCTTCTGTTTTTCTGCACTACACTACGAGCAGTGAGCCTTGCCAGCAAATCCTTTTGTAGCACCAAGTTTCCCTAACAAGACCAACAAAACAGAAGAAACGTGTTACAAAATTGAAGAACTATACCCAAACTCAAAACCCCAAAACACAAATCAGCTTTAATTGAAAGAAGAAAGAGTTCTTGTTTGACAACATGGAAGAACCCAGTTGAAAAAACCCCAAAACACAAATCATTTGCAGAAAAAAAAAACCCTAAAATCAATCGAAGATTGAACCCCGTCGAAATCCTAAACTACAAAATGATTGAAACCCTAAATTGCTTACCAATATCCGATTTGAAAACAGCTCTTGCTGGAGAGCTCCATTAATACGAACATGAAAGATGAAGTAGAGACTAAGAAGAAGAAGGAGAGACTATGAAGAAGAATAGAGAGAGTGAAAATCGAGATCGGAGAGAGCACAATGAGAAGGAGAGAGGCTGGTGTTTGAGTTTTCTAGTTTCGCGAGTTCTAGGTCGAGTTGAGAGAGTTGAGTGAGAAGGAGAGAGCGCGCGGGGTGATGTTTGAGTAGTGTTTAGTCATGGTCGAACTAAGTGAGAAGGGATATATGTCAAAATGTCAAATAGCACAAGTCAAAATAATTTAGGAAATTTTAAAACAACCCCCACATTTAGACAACATTTAAATGTTGTCTGAATGTCACAACATTTTCCAGTTAACTAGGGCGTGGCTATTTGAGAGGGAAAAGAATCAATCAACTTTTGGATATCCCTCCAAATTTGAGATAGGAAATCACCACCTTCTACAACTATACAAATGTGTTATCTGAATTCTTGCCATTTATCCAAATTTGAGATAGGAAATCACCACCTTCTACAACTACACAAATGTGTTGTCTGAATGCTCACCATTTTTCCAAATTAAACCAGTATGGTTTTAGTATATATTCAGACAACAGAAAAAAAAATTATGTCGTCTGAAAAACTCAGACGACATAAAACAAAACTTATGTCGTCTGATGCGTGTCGTCTGAAGGCCTTTTTGGCATAGTGCGTCACCAACTATTGAAGTGATAGATGGTAAAACTGGATTATTTTGGAACTGTACAGTCTGAAGGTTTTAGCATAGTAAGCGTTGGCCAAACAAGCTAAAAATTTCCAGAAACAAACTTCAACATGTACTGAATACATCCCAAAAAAAAACAAGTAAAAACGATGAAAATTGAGAGAGTTATGTTGAAAACACTTCAGCTTGTCAGAAATTGCACGAAACTGATTTGCATTCCAAGTTCTTTGATTAGGCTGAAAATAACAAGCTTTGGATATTTGGCTTTAGCAATAACATCACAACATCACTAAGGTGATTAGACTATTACATATTTGATTAGAATTCACTGAAATGATATTAAACTTGAGATGCTGAGGGACCACAAAGAACACAATTGGTTCTTAGATTTGCAACCTAAATCTCATGTCCATCCCAAAATTTTCTGATAAGGTAGTCTAACAAGTAATATCCTTAATATATGGAACATATAAATATAAAAGAGAAAAGAAGTACAAGAAAAGTTGCATAAACTTTTACACCACAGATCCTGTTGTCAATTCACATTTGTTTTGGACCATAAGTATGACTAGCAGACATATATCCGTTCAAATTTTCATATGAATGAGTGAGACAAAGCTAATACTAAATATCAATGCAGGAAGCATCACCAAAATTTACAACCTTAGTTTACCAATCACAAATATCTTCAATACCAAGGAAATGACTTACTCAAATTGGGCACTTGAAGAGCTCAGTATTTACCTCATGAAGGCACCCTTGAGAAACTCTCGTTTTACTTCAACATGGTAGCAAGTATGCTCTACTTCCGCGTATGCAATTGAACAACCTCCGTGCTTGGATAAGTAACTGTCATACTAGCAAAGAAACGAGTCAGAACAAGTGATAACCATAACGTAGCACTATAGCAGTGTAGTACAAAATTTTCCATATTAACTTGCATGCAAGTTTTGAAAGTTTTATCAAGTAAACGCTATTTATTCAAAAATTATTTACCATTAACCAAGATAAACTATTAGTATCCAATCCAGTAAGGTATAAGTCAAACAGCTAAGATGATTCTTAATTCACAGTACCATTCTTAAAGTGCAAAACTGACCTTTCATAGGCAGTACTAAGAAGCGCAATGAAGAGGAGTGCAAATAGGCAACTTAAGCCAATTCTCTCTCCCACCCTCTCCACTATAAAACTAGAAAAAAGCGAGGAGAATGCGACCATCATCTACAATCCAGAATTTACTTCAATAGTTGAACCAAACATAGAGAAACCAAAAAAGGTGGGAAATGCCTAAGAGCCCATTTTCCTTCAGTAGATTAACATACAAACATAGCTCCTGTTGTTCTAAAATACAACAAAGTAGGAAAATAATTGGCACACACATATATTTCCCTTTTGAGTAATAATTGCAGTGAATGCCTTTGCTGACATGAAAATATATCATGCAAATCAGTACACTATCAGTGGGCACTCTTTGGAGCATTTGTGTTTAGTAATCATCCCTGTTCTGTTCAGTATTATGCTCATGCAATGAAAAATTAAGGAAATGTCAAAGGTACTTTAGTATATGCAATTTTCTAATTTAAATTATGAAGTGGCAAAACAAAAGGGGAAATCTCAATGCTCAACTTTGTGTAAAAACAGAGATTATATGCTGATAACTCATATCAATAAAATCAAACCAAGAATTAAACAGATGTCAATCCAATAATATAAGAAAATCCCAGAAAAGAAATAGACCTGCTCGAGTTCCAGAAAACATCTGCTTGAGTTCCAGAAATAGACCTGCTAATTGAGTTCCAGAAAAGTCAATCCAATAATAAAAAAAATCCCAGCACAATATACACCCAGATAAAATGAAGAACTACCATTGTGCAAACAAGCAATAATCGGCAATCACCTAAAATAAAAACTGAAACAAAATTAAGAACACCCAGTCTTGAAACCCAAATGCAATCATATAAACCCTAAGCAAACTGAATTGAAAACAAACCAAATTATGCCCAGAAATCAAGGTAAAACAACCAGATCTATTAATGAACTAGAATATGAAGCAGAGATGGAGGCCGTCGAGTTTGGTGTCAAGGCCGATTCGGAAATCAAATTCACATAAAATCTATTAAGGAATGAGATCGAAGATGATATACTAGGATATGATTGGTTAGCTGTAAAGATATGCATAGTTAGGTTTTGATTTACTACTATAGTTATTCTTACTTTTACGTAGGAAGATCTGCATGGAGTTGTATATAAAGTCTGTAATCTTCTTTGATTTATTATCAATTGAGAATATATTCATCATCAATTTCTTTATGGTATCAGAGCGGCAACGCTTCTGAGAACCTAGAAACCCTATCAATCCAACAAACACACTTACAACCTTTACCTCATGGCTGGAGACGAAGAGAAGGTTGTCGTTGAAAAACCTCTCGAACAACAGACTTCCAAGAATGCTGCTCCATGGGAGAATTCCAATCACCCGCTATTTCTCCACCATTCAGACCAGCCAGGCGCTATGCTCGTTGCGCAGGCCTTGGTGGAAGATAACTATACTACATGGGAACAATCAATGCTTATGGCACTAACTATCAAGAATAAGAAGGGCTTCGTCGATGGAACTCTGGCGAAACCAACTCATAATCCTTCCGAGCAACTGCAATGGGAGAGATGCAATACTCTGGTGAAAACATGGCTGCTAGGAGCCATGTCGAAAGACATATCCAACAGTGTGATACACTGTAAAGATGCACGAAGCATGTGGCTGGAATTGAAGGAGAGGTTCTCACAGGTGAACACAGTTGCACTATTCCAAATTGAGAGTGTTATTCATGGTTGTGAACAAGGAGGTACATCTGTTACTTCATTCTTCACCAAACTGAAGGCATTATGGGATGAGAAGGACTCTCTCTGCTCTTTTCCTCCTTGCAGTTGTGATGCTGCTCCAGAAGTCAAATCCTTCATGGAAACTCAGAAGACAATGAAATTTTTGATGGGACTGAATGAAGGATTCGCACAGACTAGAAGCAACATCATTAGCCTTGATCCTCTACCACCACTGAACAAGGCATATGCCATGGTGCTTCGTCAAGAGAAACAAGCAGAAGCAATTGCAAGCAAGAGTGGATCAATGACAGAAGCCTCGGCCTTCGCAGTCAAGAGGCCAGAGAAGTATGAACAACGAGAGAAGAGTGCTCCATCTTTTCCTCGTGATACACAGTTCATGGGAGGAGACAATAAATATTGTGAAAAGTGTAATATGACAAACCATTACACAAAAAATTGTAGGGCACATCTCAAGTGCACCAACTGTGAGGGCAATGGTCATACCTATAACTATTGCAGAAGAAGAAAGAAATTGATGGGAGAAGGGTACAACAATCCAAAGGCCAATCATGTTAGTGCCACCAGTGAAGGAAAGGAGGATGCAGTGAGTTTTCCACTCTCCCAGACAGAGTGTAATCAAATGATGGGGCTGCTAAGCCGTCTCCAAGCAGCAGGGAACAAAACAAGGGATGAAAGTCAGTTGCTGGAGATGCTGAACATCAACAAACCATCCACGACCAACTTTGTGGGTAATGTACCAAACCTTGAAGATATCTCAGGTAAAATTTGTGCACTTTATCGTCATAACAAGGATGTAGTATGGATTTTGGATAGCGGGGCTAGCGACCATATTGTATGTAGTGCAGAATTTCTTTCTACCTGTTATCCTGTGCACAATAGAACTGTGAGATTACCAGATGGGAAAAGACTTTCAGTATCTCACATTGGGACAGTGACTTTTTCATCCCATTTCACCCTCCACAACGTTCTATGTGTTCCCACATTCTACCTGAATCTCATTTCGATAAGCAAACTTGCTTTAGATTCATTTTATATCACCATATTTCTCAAGCATGTTTGTTTTATTCAGGACCTGCGTTCGGGGAGGATGATTGGGACGGGAGCTAAGAGTGAGGGATTATACTGTCTCAACATGCCTCAGGAAGGAACGTGCAATGCGGTGAGCAGTTAAACCCCCTTTTTGAAACCCCAAAACCCGATACAAATTTATAGATTTGAAAATGAACAGATCAAAGAGAGAGCTTACCAGTGAGTGTTACGCCCAGACCCAAATTCGAGCGAAGACTTCCACCGAGTGTTTCGACGAAGACTCTTTTAGGGTTAAGTTGGGGTTTGGAGATGCGTGGGCTTTTAAGAACTACAGACGATGGGGGGATTATGGGGTTTTGATTGGATTTGGTGGAAGAAGGTGTCGGAGCCATTAAGTGGAGTTAAAGATTGAAGATTTAGGGTTGATTTGCAGAGAGAGGAGCAAAATTGGGGATGTTGAGAGCTTGAGAGAGAGAGAGAGCCAGAGAGCGATGTTTAGGCGAAGTCGAGGTTTTTGGGAAGGGACTTTGAAGTGTGACGAAAGTGACGGAGAAGTCTTTGATGGAAACGATTCGAAGAAAAACCCTTATTTTGTCTAAGTGGGAGTGAGAGGAGACAAATATTAGCTATGGTGTTTTCATGAGAAACCCATGGTGTTTTGATGAGAGATTGATGGTTTTTGAGGATATTGAGAAGAGAGCTGCTTGATGAGTTCAGGAAACGGCTGTTTTGACAAAGTGTTGATGGGGACAATAAACCTAGCTACCTGATTAAGTTGTCAAAGGCGGGCTTTTAATTTTTGCTTTAAGAATCAGACAACACAAAGACGAAGTTTTGTTGTCTGATTTTGAAAAATTAAACCTCAACTAAGGTTCCAAAGAGGGAAAAGTTCCCGCTATAATATGCAACCAAAGTAACATGCTAGGCAATGCTCATTTGCACAACGGAAACAACTCATTTGGTTGTGGGATCATCAATCTGGTGCTATATTTCAATCAAAACTTGGAGGTTTTTGGGGGGCTTCAGTGCCATTTTGAGCCAAATAAAGGCACATCCAAATATTTCCCACTTTATCACACAACAAAAAGTAAAAAACCGTTGTATCATGTTTTGCATGCTACTCTCATACAACAGATATAACTATACTGTTGTACGATGTAGTACCAATTTGGAGCCAAATTTGAGTCGATCTAGGAGGGAAATCTGCCGCTATTTTTTTTATGATTCACACAACAGATTATTCTTGTAACCGTTGTGCAATGGCCTCCTAAAAAAAAACTTCAGAATTTTAACCACCTTATACAACGTAGGTTTACTAAACATGTTGTCTGATTCACTTTTCTTCATCACACAACACTTTTTTTTTTCCGTTGTGCAAAAAGTGTAGTGTGTTGAGGTTTTTGGTGTAGTGTTATTTGGTGGTGGGTGATGGGGATTAATTGATGATGGATATGGGTTTGGTGGTAGTGTAATTTGAGTTGTCCAACTTTTCACCCATAATCTAGGTGTTCCTTTTTTTTTTTTTTTTTTTTTTTTTTTTTTTTTTAATCTAGGTGTTCTTCACCTTTTGAATGTATTTAGAATTTTTTAGGCTCAAGTTGGACTTGGATTCAGGAAGAACAGTTGATAGAAGCAAAAAAATTGGAAAGGAGATGAAGTGAGGAAATGGATTTTGAAGAAATGATCACCCAGAAAGAGAAAAAGGGAAAGGTTCAGTTTTTTTTTTTCCCCATCCTAATCTTGAATCAAATCTGAAGAATGGGGAAGAACAAATCTCCAGCAGATAAATGCTTTGTTCTTCAGATTTGTCTTGCTAATGAGACAAATCTAAAGTTAGGCGCAAATCCAAAAAAGTGTAAATCAACAATTTGTTCTCTAGATTTTGTCTAAAGTTGTATCCACGTGTTCCTGGAATAAATCTAAAGAGATTTTTTTTATTTTTTTTTAAGAAAAAAGAAAAAGTATAATAAGACAATTCCACTGTTGAAAATCAAGTCTCATTCGTAATATGTGCTTCATTTTAACTGCTCCGTGACAAAAAATTAATGGGGGTTCGACGTTGATGAGAAAAAATGAGTCAATGTATGATGTTGATAACATTGTGAGTTTGGATGTAAATTCATTGGTGGTGAAAAAAAAAACCCACAAAATTATGCTTAACCACCATTGGATGTAAATTCAATGGTGGAAATAATTATTTTCAAGTTATGTTATTTTGTTTTGAACTATTGAATTTATATTCAAAAGTGATTGAGCATAGTTTTTTGCGGAAGTGGATAAGTGCAAAATAATATAGATAACTATGTAGTAAACAAAACTTACAACTTGCCTACGTCCCTCGAACGCCACTAAAGCTCTCGCCCAAACTCTCACTTGCACCATATTTGTGACTCTAATTTGCAATAGACATAGAAACTATTACCAAATAGGAATATGTAATGCAAAGGAAACAATCAAAGTCTTCCTTAATTATCTTTGGCGGAACAGGACTCACAAAATCAAAACTTTTCACTATCAAGTTTGTATTTGTGTTGGATTGCAATTGTTGTAATAAAACAAATGATGCTCTATTTCCGTTTATTCTCTATAGTTATTTGTACATTTGTCCTAAAAAATGTATTCATGCAATGTATGTTTTAGTTAGGTAGCACTTTTATATATACATTTCAAATTTAAGGTAATGGATAAACTTTATCAACTATCTGAATTACTAATTCTTCTAAAAAAAAAGAGAAAAATTCAGTCACCATCCCCAAACTATGCTGCCAAAGCCAATTTGATACCCAAACTCTCAAAAGTATCAATGTGATACCCAAAGACCTATTTTGACATCAACGTGATACTTCCGTCCAAAATCTCTGACGGTGCCGTCAACTTGATGACGTGGCAATCATGTGCCACGCATGTGATATTTTTATTAAGGGTAAAATAGTCTTTCACTATCAACTAATTAAAAAAAGAAAAAAAGAAAAAAGAGAAGGAGCATGAACACTCATTAAAGCCTGCCACTTGAGTCTCTAGGGTATGCCTTGGTTTCCTCCCTTGTGGGTTTTCTCTCTACCAGGTAGAACTTCTAGGGTTCTTCATCCCTAAATTTTTTTCAGTTGGTCATCTACTCCTCTATCACTTTGCAACCCTGTAATCATTTCCTTTCTTCGATCTTTTCGTCAATTTTCTTTTTTTCTTTGTAATCTGCACACCGCTTCATCTTCACCTTTCGTCTTTTCTCATCACAGCCTTCTTTGGTTTGCATTTTTTTTTCTTTTTCTACCCTTTTTTTTTTGTCAACTTCTTTTTCTACCCTTTGCCACTTGCTTCACCCACTTCAATTATGAACAGTAACCCCCCTCTCCGTAATTCTCCACCTCAACAATCTGTTTTGTCATCTATTCCGTTCCTCACCATCGATCTTGAACACTTGTTATCACAGATCAATCTTGAACACTTGAACAGAGAGATGGCTCTCTCTCTCCCCGTCCCTCTCTCTCTTCTTCTTCTTCACAACGCTCAGCAACTCTCATTCTTCGACATTGAAACCCAATCAAATTATAGTTCTAGCAGAAAATCCAGAGATAGAAATTAGAAAATTAGGTCTCCCCTAATTCCTAGAGGAACAAACAGAGTCAATAAGTTGCTATTCACTCTCTCCGATTTCAATTCATTCCTTCCGATTCCGCAAATGGCACACTTTTCATTCCAAAGAGGCGACCAGGTCGAATTTTGCAGCGTAATCACCAAACCATTCAGTCACCGTCCCTAAATACACACATAGCAAAGCACCAAACCATCCAATTCAACAAGAGCTTGAGGACTAACCATATTGGCATGTTCTGCAATTGCAAGAACAGAGCATATAGAGTGACTATGAGTCGGAATAATTGAATTCAAATCTATTAAGATAAACACTGAAGGTATGAACCAAATCTCACAACATTTCTCTGCATCCTACGCAACTCGAAGATGAACAAACGCAAATCACCACACACTCTTATTGAAACGAAACAAAACGGTTTCCATTAGGCATACAATGGCAAGTCGGTCCAGGCCCCGGAGAATGTCCATTGTCGCACACATAAGCCCTGACAACAGGTTCGCCATCATCATGGTAGCCGAAACCGGGTCTCAAACAGAAGGCGAAATGCAAATCCCAACTCTGCTTGCAGGTGTAATAGGCGCAATTGAGGTCAACTTTGGTCCTCTTGGCATCCTTGATGTTCCTCCCCGCGAAACCGGTTGTGGAGAAGCTTGTTGCCTTGCTCTCGGCTCAGATCCCAGACTCCGGAAGCCAAATGCGACCTCATCGACCTGCAAATCTTTCGCCTTTTTCCAATCGGAAACTCACCGCCCACTGATTGGGATTGGGGTTTTCAAGGCCGTCAGGGCTCAGATTGGGATTGGGGCGGTAACTGTCGTCGGGGCCAAGCTCGCGTTCGAGGCCGAAATTGGAATCCATTTTGGGGTGGGTGGTTGGTGGCTGGTGGCGTCGTCAGGTAAGTAAGGAAGTGTGGTGGCCGAGCTTGCTTCGGAGGTTGCGGGCGGTTTGGCTAGAACAAAATTAGCCGAACAAAATCCAAGAAGAAGAAGAAGAAGAAGAAGAAGAAATAATGAAAAGAAAAAAAAAATGAATTAACAAAAACAAAAGGGTAAATTAGTCATTTAACTTTCTTTTTGTCTCCACGTGCTTGTCACGTCATCAAGTTGACGGCACCGTCAGAGATATTGAACGGAAGTATCTCGTTGATGTCAAAATAGGTCTTTGGGTATCACATTGATACTTTTGAGAGTTCGGGTATCAAATTGGCCTTGACACCATAATTTGAGGACGGTGACTGAATTTTTCTAAAAAAAAAAACATCTAAAGTACTAAACCCGTCTAAGTTAATTTTTATGATAATTTATTCTTCTCCAAAAGTAAAAAAAACATAAATAAAGGCAAACAGGCCCACACAAAAAGATGACATAGTTATTAGACTCTTAAGCGAACCCCTAGCTCTTAAACGACACGGCGGATACTAGCGAGGCTACCAATCAAAGCCCACACGATAAGGGAACTATCACAGATAGAAACAGTCAAACAGATCGTAAATCCAGCCCACACGGTAAGGGAACTATCACAGCAGCCAACAAACCCTCACTCACTCATAAGAGAAAAGGAGCGAGAGCAAGAACGCTACTGGAAATCTCACTCCGGCTAGGGTTCCGGTGAACGCTGAAGCAACCGAATTTGTAAGTTTCGATACTTTAAACAGTTTAGCAGCAGTTTTGTTCAATCTAGGGTTTCTTTCAGTCAATTTGGGCGCGCGAGAGTCATTACAATGGGGGACGGCGATGTCGTGCTTAGGCGAGTTCATACCGACTTCGGCTACTACGAGGAAGGTGTGATTGCGGAGATCCTCGCGAGGCTGCCGGTCAAATCCTTGATGCGATTCCGGTGCGTCTGCAAGTCATGGCGTGCTTTGATCTCCGAATCCTATTTTTTAAAGAAACACATCAGCTACGGAGAGAGAGGCATTACCGAGAGCACTCACAGGCTCATTTTCCTGCTGGATCCTCCCTTGGCCTTGGACTATGAAGCCTTGAAAAGTATGGAGGACTATGAAGCCTTGGAAAGTATTAAGGATGATGTTCATGGTGCTGGTGGTCAGTTTGCACTCACTCAGCTGGATTTTCCGGTAACGAAATCTATCCCTGATTACGGTTATAGAGTTGTTGTGGGTTCTTGCAATGGCTTGGTATGTGTAGAAGTTGACCGCGAGGCCATTATGTTATGGAACCCTTGTACTAGAGGCTCCAAGGTTTTACCAAAACCTCCTCCAGTTATAAACTCCGAGTTTAGCTACGATTTTAATGGATTCGGGTATGATTCTGCTAGTGACGACTACAAGGTGATACGGGGGTTCACTGATTATCTTGCTAAGAAAATCATGATTCACATCTTTTCACTGAAAACAGGTTCATGGAGGACTGTCGAAGACATTGATTATGTTACATTAATAATGCGGCAGGGGCTGTTCTTAAACAGAGCTCTGCATTGGCTATGTAATCTACCTGAAGGGGGCTCAAGAATTTTGTCTTTTGATTTAGAGGCGGAGAAATTTCAGAAGACGATTCCATTACCCTATGATGACTGGTTTTTTGATCTCTTGATTCATAAAAATTGCCTCTGTGTACTTGCTTGTCCAACTGGAACCAACACTTTCAACATATGGATGATGAAAGAATATGGGGTCCAGGAATCCTGGACTGAAGTCTTACAATTTTCTTTGGAGAAGTATGCATCGCATTATGATGATTCTAGATGTTATTTCACGCCTCTGTGCATTTTAGAGAATGGTTTAGTTTTGATTGACAAGATCGGTGAGGGTCAACACCTCATGGTATTATCTAATCTAAAGGAGAAGGAATTCGAGCATGTTGTTGAGGTCGCGAAGAACTTGGAGTTTAGAACAGTCATTTACCGAGAGACATTAGTTTCACCAGACGTCCACACATACGAAACCAACAATGTGAGTCTTCTTTATCCATTAACTGTTAGAATTTTAGTAGTGTGGTTACCCTGTGTCAGTTGTCGGTACTACTTTGTGTCATACATTTGGCAAAGTTTGCTATTTTGTAATATATCCACTTTCTTCAGCTTTCATCCATATTGGGTGCAACTTTTATCCTCGGTAATTTTATTGGAAAACCAAGTTAAGCATGAAATGTCACCGTATTTGATTCAAATGCATAAATATTGAGAATCTGATTTGCCAAATCTTGTTAATATATGGCACACAGCTACAAGTAGCAGTTATGTTATTCTTTGTATGCCGCACAAGTGTTGTTTTAATGTCTTTCAGAAGTTATATGTGAGTTTTACCTCTTTCAGCACTTGTTCTGTTTAAATACTGTTATAAGTTTTTTCACAGTTTAGCCATGTACAAGGCAGACTCCAGGTTCCAGCATTACGTCCAGTGACTGAACACAGTAGACTGATCATCTGCTTCACCATTTTATTCCAATTATACTATCATTTCTAGAATTGTTCTTCCTTTTCATTTCAGTGGTATTGGTCTATTAGGTCGAGAGGACATATATTTTATTGGATAACTGCTTTCTTTTCTGAATGAGTGAAATGCATGTAATTCAACTTATAACTCATAATTTGTCAGATTTGTAGGTGAGCTAGTAGCGTTGCTGTAGGTCTCAAGGAAATAGGGCAAAAGTGATTTTGTAGAAGCAACCTGGTTGTAATTTAGGGTGGGCGTCATTTTGAGGGAGGAGAGATATTTGTAATGTTTCTTCTCCACTTGGAAACAAATTGGGAGATCCAAAAAGTCATTTGCTTATGTAGAAAGTGGGACCACTGTTGTTTATATATATATATATATATATATTTATAGGATTTTTCTCAGGTAAGGATGTCCTTACCTAAGCTTATGGAACAGATTTACTGTTTTCACCCACTTTCCGATCACATTTTCAGATCTTAACCGTTCAGTTTTTAGGTCCTAATGTATGGATCACCTCTGCAAAATTTCAGCCAATTTGGTGATCGTTAAGGAGTCCAAAACTGCAATTTACACGAACGAATCGAATCTGTCGAACCGGAACCGTTCGTTTAGATTGTTGTAATTTGCAGTTTTTGATGCCTTAATGATCACCAATTTGGCTGAAATTTTGCAGAGGTGATCTATACATTAGGACCTAAAAACTGAACGGTTAAGATGTGAAAATTTGATCGGAAAGTGGGTGAAAACCGGAAATCCGTACCTAAGATAAACTAAGGACGTCCTTAGTGTAGCCGGACTGTATATATATGTGTGTATTGTACTAAGAATGAAATATCTCGTCTTTGTAACCTATTAAAGTTATTTCTTATATCTATATCTATCAAATATCAAAATGTTAGCTCTTGTCATCCAATCAAAAAGTACTTATTACGTATGAAACTCGTTTAGGCAGGACAAAAGAAACTTACCACTGTCAAGAAAGAGCAATAAGATTTGCCAAAAAAAAAATCATCATTTGGATTAAGAACTGGTACTCGGGACTGAATGATAACTCATTTTTTCATTTGGTATTGAAAATTAATTTGAGTAGCTGAAAAGGATATTGATTGAATCTCTACCGTCTTATTATGAAATCCAAGCCATCTTATCACGAAATTCTAGGTACAACATACTTGCATTCTACTAGTTAGTTACTAAACTAATCGGTCTTGTGACATTGTTCTCTGCAATATTGATCATCTCAACTTCCTTCATATTCAGTTCAGATTTCTCGCGTAGGTACAAATTATACCAACTTATAGCCATATACTCAAGTGTATTCTCTACTAACATAACATTGACCATTTGACCAGCTAGAAGCGAAATAGTACGTTAAACGTTCAAATCACTTGACCCCAACCTTTATTACTAGCCTATTCGTCACGTTAAGGGCCGGAGGATTATTAGAAGTTTGACCTAAAATCTTTCTTGTGAAGTGGACAAGTGCAAAATAATATAGATAACTATGTAGTAAACAAAACAAGACTACAAAAAATTGTTAGCACAACTTGCCTAAGTCCCTCGAACGCTTGAGTTTCACTAATGTTCTGGCCCAAACTCTCATTTGCACCATATTTGTGACTCTAATTTGCAATACTTTTTTCCAATAGACATAGAAACTATTATTAAATCGGAATATGTAATGCAAAAAGACATAATCAAAGTTTTCCTTATCCTTTGTGGAACCAGACTCACAAAATTCAAAATTCTTCACTATCAAGTTTATATTTGTGTTAGATTGCAATTGTTGTAATAGAAGAAGCGTTGTCTTTTTTCTTGTTTCTTCCCTACTGTTCTTTGTACATTTGTCCTAGGAAATGTATTCATGTAGTGCATGTTTTTGGATAGACCTTATTAACTATCTGATGTACTTATATATGATATACACATATAAATTGTTTTTTATGGCAATTTCTTTTTCTCTAAAAAATAGATAAATAAAAACATAGACTCACGAGCTATACCAAAAAAAAAGAATAAAGGTGAGAGAACGCGCCTGCACGCGCTTAGGGTTTCAGCGAAAAAGCATCCCCTTTCCGTTCGGCGACCCGTCCTCCGAGCGGTGTCGTCGGACGAGCTGTCTTCGTCTGTGTTGTCCGAGGAAGTGGTCTCCTCAATCGTGTACAATCTGGACTGCTGTGATCAATGTTCTAAAAATCGGCCTAGGCGCTGGGTGTTTCCTTACCGTTCGGATTTTAGGCTAATCGATCGAGCTGGGCGCCGGGCTGAAAATCGGCCGCCTAGTCGGGCTAGGCGGCCTAGGCGGGTTGTCCTGGGTGCTGCTTCCCTTTTTTTTTTTATAAATAAACTCAAATAAACACTCACTGTCGAACACTGAAGTCGAAACCTAACTCAGACACTCACTGTCGCCGTCTCTCCTCTCTCTCTCTCTCTCTCTCTCTCTTTCTGCGGCACCGCGACACGGCCTATCTCCCTCTCTTCCCTCTCTTCGTCAAGGCCAAGGCCACACGACCTCTCTCCTTGAGGACCTTGACTGACTCATCTCTCCATCTCTCATGAATTTCTGGGTTTAATTTCTGGGTTGAAATCGTTGAATTGCAGAATTGGTAAGTTGAATTTCTGGGTTTTGAATCGATCTGTTATGGGTTTTGACTTTTGAATCGATCTGTTTCTCACTCTTTCATGAATTTCTGGGTCATGGTGGAAAAGATAGAAGGTGCTTGGTCTTCTAGTGTAGTGGGGCGAAGGAAGAGAAAATACACAGATTGGTTTAGCTATTGGAACCTAGGAAAGGCTATTTCAAGTTGACATGTTTGCTAAACCCAACAAATGTGAACTTGCAGTTTGACATACGTGTGGTTTGTTCATTGAATCAAATCATATAACAAAGTAACAAACCCACTAATATTGAGACTTTATCTTAGGCTAATATTAAGTATGTTTATTAAATTCTTAATTTTTTTTTCTCTATTTTGATCAATTAAACTATTTTCAATTAATTTTGAGATTTTAAATATTTTTATTTATATAATTATATGTCATAAAATAATTAAAAAACTAAAATAATTAAAACCGCCTAGTCCCCGCCTAGGCCCCTAGGTGCTAGTCCCCGGGATACCGCCCGACTAGCGCCTAGCGTTTTTTAGAACCTTGGCTGCGATTTGAGGGAGGTGGTGAAAGGAAACACAATCGCTGTTGGGTGGTGGCTCGGTACTTGTTGGTGGGGTTTGAGGCCGAGAGCGCGGTTGCTGGTTGCAGGGGACCTTCCCAATCCGATCTGGGTTGCTGGTGGCCCTCTGGATCCGATTTGGGTTGCAGGAGACCTTCTGGATCCGATTTGGGTTCGTTGGGATCTTCTGGATCCGATTTGGGTTCTTGGTTACCTTGTTGGGGGAACGTCGGCGGTGATGGTGGCAACCTGTTGCAGGTGGTGGCGCGGCAGGGATCACGGGAAGACGGTGGAAGCCATGCAAGAGTTGGGCTGGGCCCTGCATGTGGGCGGTGTCTCCCTAGCTAACTAGGCTTGGGCTCAATTCTTGGGCCATGCCCTAGTTGTTTTTTTTATTTAAAGTCGTTATTTATTTATGCTATTTAGTTTGGTTGCGCTTTTTGCGAGTAATAAATCCATACACTTATCGTGTGGGTCTAGTCGGGCTGCGTGCCTGTGTGTGCACTCCTAGTGCCTTGTTTGCTCTAGGTAGGTGGCGAGTTCCTTGCTTTGTCAAATGGTTACTCCCTCCTAGTGGCAGGGTGAAACTTGGTGTCACTGGATGTGTTTTCCAGTGGCAATATGATGGGAAAGCTGTGAGAATGGATATTATGCTATGCTGTATTCGAGTTGCAGATCGAGTTATCTTTCCGTTGTGTCACCGCTGGGAAGCAAATAGAACCGTCTGGAGCGTGTTCTTTGCTAGTTGGTGCGTATTTGAATACAATTCTTTCGTAGAGACTCATGATATTATTTCAGGATGTACTCTAGGTGCCTATTGTAATCAGGGGTTTAGGCTCAATGTCCCCCCTTTGTATTCGACGGTTTCATTAATCAAAACTTGAGGGCAGCCGCACCAGCCATTTATTTAAAAAAAAGATAAATAAAGGCAAACAGGCCAACACATAATGATAACATAATTATTAGATGCTTAAGCGAAGCCTTAGCTTGTAAACTACACGGCGGACAAAGAAGGTATGAGTGTGGAGATACTAGCGAGGCTACTAGTCAAAGCTTTGATGCGATTTCGCTTTGTGTGCGAGTCATGGCATGCTTTTAATCTCCGATTCTTATTTTGTGAGAGAACACTTAGATAAAGCTATCATCGAGAACAAGTTCAGGCTCATTTTCTCGGCGCCTAAGAGCAAGTTCACCCGTAGTCAAGAAAAGGCAAAGTTGAGAAGTCAAGAATTCGACCAGTCAAGTTACTATTCACTGCCACTGGACATAGGCTTGCACTCGTTTTTTTTCTTGCCGGTCAACACTGTTCAGTTTTTACTGTGCATCTCTACTGTTCACTACTTTTTCACTGTTCACATATGGGTTTACTGTTTAAAGTCACTGTTCATCCGTGAAGGTTTGAAACCGCATCCTCCTGCTGTGATTCGTCCGTGTCTCTCTCTGCGCTGGCCCCTGTGACGTCAGCCACGATCGACTGCGGGCCGAGCTGGCAGCAGGCCAAGCCTGGGCAAGACAAAAGGCATGGGCTTGGAATTTTTCTTGCCCTTGGTCAAACAAAGCCAAAGTTTGCCCGGGCAAAACAGGCCCGGTGGAGGGGAAAAAAGGAGCACGCCCAGGCAACACATCGGATTGCTGAGGTGGTGCCCGGTCAAGCATCGGCCGCTGCACTTGCTCTAAAGGATGGATGCGTTGCCAATCCTCAACTTGCTACTGTCTAGGAGAATAAACTTGCTACTGTTTGGCAGAATAGAATGAAATAGACTGTCAGTCAAGCTTTCATATTTTTAATTCGTGTAGTTGCTTAAAAATTGTTATCTAAAAAGAACGAAAACACAGGCCCAAATAGAAACAGATCATAAATCCAGCCCACGGGACTAGGGGAAGGCCCTTTATAATAAGATTCCAAGTTTCCAGCACTCAAAAAGCAGCAGCCAACAAACCCTCACTGAGAGTCACCCTCACTCACTCATAAGGGAAAAGGAGCAAGAGCAGGAACGCTACTGGAAATCTCACTCCGGCTAGGGTTCCGGTGAACGCTGAAGCGACCGAATTTGTGAGTTTCAATATTTTAAACAGTCTAGCAGCCATTTTGTACAATCTAGGGTTTCTTTCAGTCAATTTTGGCGCCAGTGAGAGATAGAGAGTAATTACAATGGGGGACGGCGATATGGTGCTTAAGCGAGCTCATACCGACTTCGGCGACTACGAGGAAGATGTGATTGCGGAGATCCTAGCAAGGCTACCGGTCAAATCCTTGATGCGTTTCCGGTGCGTCTGCAAGTCATGGCGTGCTTTGATCTCCGAATCCTATTTTGTAAAGAAACACTTGAACTACGGAGAGAGAGGCATCACCGAGAGCACTCCCAGATTCATTTTCATGTTGGATCCTCCCTTGTCCTTGGACTTTGAAGCCTTGATGAAGGATGATGATTGCGATGGCGCTGCTGGTGGTCAGTCTGCAGTCACTCAGTTGGATTTTCCGGTACTGAAAACTATCCGGTTGGAGAGTTGTTATTGGTTCTTGCAATGGCTTTGTATGTCTAGAAGTTCCCCCCGAGGCCATTATGTTATGGAACCCTGGTACAAGAGGCTCCAAGGTTTTACCAAAACCTCCTTGTGTTATGAACTCCGGGTTTAACTACTATTTTTATGGATTTGGGTATGATTCTGCTTGTGAGTTGTGACGACTACAAGGTGATACGGGGGTTCACTGATGTTCTTGCTAAGAAAATCATGATTCACATCTTTTCACTGAAAACAGGTACATGGAGGGTTATCAAAGACATTGATTATGTTACATTTAAAACGTGGCAGGGGTTGTTCTTAAACGGAGCTCTGCATTGGTTATATAATCTACCTGAAGGGGGCTCAAGAATTTTGGCTTTTGATTTAGAGGCAGAGAAATTTCAGAAGACGATTCCATTACCCTGTGATGACTGGTCTTATGATCCCTTGATTCATAAAAATTGTCTCTGTGTAGTTGCTTACCCTACTGGAACCGACAGTTTCAACATATGGATGATGAAAGAATATGGGGTCAAGGAATCCTGGACTGATGTTGTACAATTTTCTTTTGAGAAGTATGCAGAGGATTGTTATGAATTTAGAAGTTACTGCACTCCTGTGTGCATTTTAGAGAATGGTGTAGTTTTGAATGACAAGATGGGTGAGTATGAACACCTCTTGGTAGTATTATCTAATCTAAAGGAGAAGACATTCAAGCATGTTGTTGAGGTCGCGAACAGCATGGAGTTTAGAACAGTCATTTACCGAGAGACATTAGTTTCACCAGACATCCACACATACAAAACCAACATTGTGAGTCTTCTTTATCCATTATTATTAGAATTTCAGTAGTATGGTTACCATGTGTCAGTTGTCAGTACTACCTTGTGTCATACAGGTTGCAAAGTTTGCGTTTGGGTTTGCTATTTTGTAACTTATCCACTTTCTTCAGCTGTCATCCATATTGGGTGCAAGTTTTCTCCACAGTAGGTTGAAATGTCACCATATTTGATTCGACTGCATAATATTGAATTTGCCAAATCTTGTTAATAGATGGCTCACAGCTACAAGTATCAATTATGTTATATTTTCTTTTTTGCTGCGCAAGTGTTGTTAAATGGAGAGAATTCAATGTGCTACTTTAGAAGTTATGTGTGAGTTTTACCTCTTTTAGTGCTCTTTCTGTTTAAATGCTGTTAGAAGTTTTGTCAAGTTTAGCTATGTACAAGGCAGACTCCATGTTCCAGCATTATGCCCAGCGACTAACACAGTAGACTAATCTTCTGCTTCACAATTTTATTCCTATTATTTCTAGATTTGTTCTTTTCATTTCAATGGTATTAGGCTATTAGATCGAGAGGACAAATGTTATATTGGATAACTGCTTTTCATTCTGAATGAGTGAAGTGCTTGTAATTTCAACTTATAACTCATTAATGTCAGATTTATAGGTGAGCTAGTAGCTCGTTGCTGTAGTTCTCAAGGAAATAGGGAGGCGAAAGTGCTTTTGTACAAGCAACCTGGTTGTCATTCAAGGTGGGCATCATTTTGAGGGGGGAGACCGGGAGAGGTATCTGTAATGAGGTGTGTAATGTTTCTCCTTCACTTGGCAACGAATTTGGAGATCCAAAAAGTTATTTACTCATGTAGAAGGTGGCTGCTGTGTTGTTTGTAGATATTGTACTAAGAATGAAATATCTCGTCCCTGTAAACCTATTAAGGTTATTTCTTATGACTATCAGATATTGAAACGTTCGCCCGTGACATCCAATCATAAAGTTCTTATTACTTATGAAACTCCTTTAGCCAGGACAAAACAAACTTAACCTCCAAACTATTCCTTCTTATCGAACCCGCTTAGCTAGATCTTAGATTAAGTAATATAATGATGGCGGGCATTAACTACTCAAACAATACATACTAAACAGGAACAACCGTAGATTTTTAAGCTGCCAAATCTGCTCATTTCTCAGTTTTGGAGTGAGACAGCTGCCTATATACTATATAGAATCTTTAGTTTCACCCTTCACTATGTTCGTATGAAATGTTGAAGCCGTATGCCACATGCTGGTAGTTGTTATCCTTGAATATGTGCAGAATACCAGCTCAACTATAACTGTGCGGATTGAATATAACTAATGCTGTAGATTGGTACCACTTGATGCTAAAATTTGCCGTTTTGTGACTTTCTCTGGTTTATTAAGCTTCAGATATTTGTGTCACACTTATGCTTATCTTGGAATGCAAAAACACACCAACATTTTGTGAAGAAGGACCTGATGGCGTTGTGTGCCAGTCATTCTAGTCATGGCAAGCATTGATCTCCTGGTCTTATTTTGTGAAGAAGGCTTGAGCTACCACCATTCAACCATTGAACGATGGTTTTAGTCAAGATTGAACAAACAAGAAAAACTTGATATCTTATTATGCAATTCCAGCGCAAAAATGAACTTTATGATGAAACTTTCAGCTTTACTTGTATTCTCAGCATGCACAATATTTATAACTAGGCATTCGACTACTAATCTCATCTCCCTCAACTATTCTAGATGATTTTAAGCTGTAACTTGCTTCCGCAACTCATTTTGAGTTTGACATAATTCTTTCATGAATCTAGATGCAACAAATTCATTAAAAAAATGCGCCGTCACTCGGTGCTTAAAGTGCATCGATCTTGCCAATACTCGGCACAACAACTTACTACTATTTGGGAGAAGACATAGACTATGTCCTTCCGTCATTCATGCTTTTAGTTTGAAATTTTTGATTCATTTATTTTTTTGTTGCTGTATAATTTCTTTAATCTAAAAAAATACAACCCAAAACACAGGCCCAAACACAAACAAATTATAAATCCAGCCCACACGATTAGGGAATGGCCCTCTATAAGATTCCAAGTTTCCAACACTCAAAAGCAGCAGCCGATAAACCCTCACTCAGAGCAACCTGAAGAGGCAAAAGGGAAAAGGAGCAAGATCACGAAGGCTACCGGATATCTCACTCCGGCTACAATTCCGGTGAACGCTGAAGCTACCGAATTTGTAAGTTTTAATACAATCTGGGGTTTGTTTCAGTCAATTTTGGCGCGAGAGAGAGATAGAGAGTAATTACAATGGGGGACGGTGATGTCGTGCTTAGGCGAGTTCGTACGGACTTCGGCGACTACGAGGAAGATGTGATTGCGGAGATCCTAGCGAGGCTACCGGTCAAATCCTTGATGCGATTCCGGTGCGTCTGCAAGTCATGGCGTGCTTTGATCTCCGAATCCTATTTTGTAAAGAAACACCTCAGCTACGGAGAGAGAGGCATCACCGAGAGCGCTCACAGGCTTATTTTCATGCTGGATCCTCCCTTGGTCTTGGACTATGAAGCCTTGAAAAGTATGAAGGATGATGATTATGGTGATGGTGCTGGTGCTCAGTTTGCAGTCACTCAGCTGGATTTTCCGGTGACGAAATCTATCGCTGATTCCGGTTATAGAGTTGGTGTGGGCTCTTGCAATGGCTTGGTATGTGTACAAGTTGACTTCGAGGCCATTATGTTATGGAACCCTTGTACTAGAGACTCCAAGGTTTTACCAAAACCTCCTCGAGTTATAAACTCCAAGTTTAGCTACGATTTTAATGGATTCGGGTATGATTCTGCTAGTGACGACTACAAGGTGATACGGGGGTTCACTGATTATCTTGCTATGAAAATCATGATTCACATCTTTTCACTGAAAACAGGTTCATGGAGGACTGTTGAAGACATTGATTATGTTACATTAATAATGCGGCAGGGGTTGTTCTTAAACGGAGCTCTGCATTGGCTATGTAATCTACCTGAAGGGGGCTCAAGAATTTTGTCTTTTGATTTAGAGGCGGAGAAATTTCAGAAGACGATTCCATTACCCTATGATGACTGGTTTTTTGATCACTTGATTCATAAAAATTGCCTGTGTGTACTTGCTTGCCCAACTCGAACCAACACTTTCAACATATGGATGATGAAAGAATATGGGGTCAAGGAATCCTGGACTGAAGTCTTACAATTTTCTTTGGAGACTTATGCAGAGCATTTTGATGATTATCGTGAATATTTCAGGCCTGTGTGCATTTTAGAGAATGGTGTAGTTTTGATTGACGAGATGGGTGACGGTCAACACCTCATGGTATTATCAAATCTAAAGGAGAAGAAATTCAAGCATGTTGTTGAGGTCGCGAAGAACTGGGAGTTTACAACAGTCATTTATCGAGAGACATTAGTTTCACCAGACGTCCACACATACAAAACCAACAATGTGAGTCTTCTTTATCCATTAAAATTGGAATTTTAGTAGTGTGTGAGTTTTTCAATGTCTTTCAGAAGTTATGTGTGAGTTTTTCAGTACTTGGTCTGTTTAAATAGAGAGAATTCAATGTCTTTCAGAAGTTATGTGTGAGTTTTTCAGTACTTGGTCTGTTTAAATAGAGAGAATTCAATGTCTTTCAGAAGTTATGTGTGAGTTTTTCAGTACTTGTTCTGTTTAAATACTGTTATAAGTTTTGTCACAGTTTAGCTATGTACAAGGCAGACTTCAGGTTCCAGCATGTCCAGTGACTAACATACTAGACTGATCATCTTCTTCACCATTTTATTCCAATTATACTATCATTTCTTGAATTGTTCTCCCTTTTCATTTCAATGGTATTGGTTTATTAGGTCAAGAGGACATATGTTATATTGGATAACTGATTTCTGTTCTGAATGAGTGGATGCTTGTAATTCAACTTATAGCTCATAATTTGTCAGATTTGTAGGTGAGCTAGTAGCGTTGCTGTAGTTCTCAAGGAAATAGGGAGGCAAAAGTGATTTTGTAGAAGCAACCTGGATGTAATTCAAGGTGGCGTCATTTTGATGGAGGAGAGGTATGTGTAATGTTTCTTCTCCACTTGGAAACAAATTGGGAGTCCAGAAAGTCATTTGCATATGTAGAAAGTGGATGCAGTGTTGTTTAGATATTGTACTAAGAATTAAATATCTTGTCTTTGTAAACCTAACAAAGTTATTTCTTATATCTATCAAATATAAAAATGTTTGCTCTTGTCATCCAATCAAAAAGTACTTCTTATTACGTTGAAACTCCTTTAGCCAGGACAAAAGAAACTTTTAAGAAAGAGCAATTAGATTTGCCCAAAAAAAAACATCATCATTTGGATTAAGAATTGATACTCGGGATTGAATGATCAACTCATTTTTACATTTGGTATTGAAAATTAATTTGAGTAGCTGAAAAGGATATTGATTGAATCTCTACCGTCTTATTATGAAATCCAAGCCATCTTATCACGAAATTCTAGCTACAAGATACTTGCATTCTACTAATTAGTTACTAAACTAATCGGTCTTGTGACATTGTTTGAACATCTCAACTTCAGTTCAGATTTCTCACGTAGTACCAAATTATAGCAACTCCTAAACACTGGATAGCCATATACTGCAAGTGTATGTGTATTCTCTACGAACATAACATTGACCTGCTAGAAGCTAAAGAGTACGTTTCAGGTTCAAATCACTTGACCCCAACCTTTATTACTTACCTATTCTTCACATTAAAGACCGGAAGATTATTAGAGGTCAAACCTAAAATCTTTCTTGCTAAGCAGACAAGTGAAAAATAATATAGATAACTATAGTAAACAAAACAATAAAATATTGTTAACACAACTTGCCTACGTCCCCGGAACGCTTAGTTTCACCAAGTTCTCGCCCAAACTCTCACGTGCACCATATCTGTGACTCTAATTTGCAAAACTTTTTTTCAATAGACATAGAAACTATTACTAATGCAAAAGGACATAATCAAAGTTATGCTTATCCTTGGCGGAATCAGACTCACAAAATTCAAAGTTCTTCACTATCAAGTTTATGTGTGTGCTGGATTGCAATTGTTATAATAGAAGAAGCGATGTCTTTTTTCCGTTTCTTCCCTACGGTTCTTTGTACATTTGTCCTAGGAAATGTATTCATGCAGAATATGTTTTAGTTAGATAGTGCTTTTGTTTTTGCTTTTCAAATTTGGGGTAATGGATAGACCTTATCAACTATCCGATGTACTTATATATGATATACACATCTAAATTGTTTTTTATGGCAATTTCTTCTTCTATAAAAGAATTGATAAATAAAGGCAAACATGCCAACATAGAATGATGGCATAATTAGTAGACGCTTAAGCGAAACCTAGCTCGTAAACTACACAGTGGACAAAGAAGGTAGGAGTGTGGAGATACTTGCGAGGCTACTAGTCAAAGCTTTGATGTGTTTCAGTAAAATAGATTCGAGAGAGAAATGTAGAGAGAATTGTAATCATATTATTGAGAATAGGAGCCCTATATATAGGGATTACAATGTACATATTCTAATGTTACAAGGAATACTAATCCGAGTAGGATTAGGAATTCTAGAACCTTCTCTCCTATTACTACTCCTAGTTTGATAAAGCACACACAAAACTGATTTTCCTTCAACACTCCCTCTTGTGCCGCTCAAACTTGGTGGTGACGCTTTATCCGTTGCCTTGTTAAAAATCTTGCTCGAGTGAAAAAAACCCTGTGGGACAAAAATGCGCTCGAGGAGGAGAAAAAGAGTACAACACGTTCTCTACTCTTCGAGATCGAATATGTAGACATCATAACTCCCCCTGATGTCAATATCTCTCCCTGATTGCTACAATCGTGGGAGTTCAAATAACTTTCTCAATCCGATGTTCTTCACATGTTTCTCGAATGTGGATTTAGGTAACGACTTAGTGAATAAGTTCGCTACATTATCCTCTGATCGGATTTGGTTTACTTCAATCTTTAGAAGTGATTGTTGTTGCTGATTATAGAAGAACTTAGGCGATATATGTTTGGTGTTGTCGCTCTTGATGAAACCTAACTTCATTTGTTCAATACAAGCTGCATTATCCTCATAAATGCATGTAGGTTCATCTGTGGTAGACTTCAAACCACAACTTCCTTGAATATGTCTAATTACAGACCTTAGCCATATACATTCACGAACGGCTTCATGTAGAGCAATAATCTCTGCATGATTCGAGGAAGTAGCAACAAGGGTCTGCTTTGTAGACCTCCAAGATATCGCAATGCTTCCCATGGTAAAGACATAACCCGTTTGGGAGCGACCTTTGTGAGGGTCAGAGAGGTACCCTGCATCAGCAATACCCATCAAAACATTGTTGTCGTTTTGATGGAGGGGAGTAGGGTGAGGCCGGCCACCATGGGCGGCGGCGGTGCTGCAGGCGGCAACATTGAAGTTTTTGAGCCATGATGGTCGTGTTCCATGCAGAAGGCTTGATTTTCCGGTACTTGATCGACTGGTTATTATTTCTAGGATTTTAATAGTTGGCAGTTGCAATGGCTTGATATGTCTAATACTTGATTTTCATCATTTTCTAATTGAAGAATCCTTTACCTTTATGTTATGGAATCCTTGTACCGGAGAATACCGGGTCCTACCACAGCCTCCCGTTCATTCCTCCCGAGAATGTTTTTTCGGGTTCAGTTATGATTCAACCACTGATGATTACAAAGTAATACTGGGGAATAGCTATTTATCTGGTTATGAATATGTTGTTGTCTTTATGCTCAAAGGGGGTTCATGGAGGAAGATTGAAAGGCTCAACAGGTATTTCGGGGTGAGTTGGGTAGGGTGTTTAGTTAACGAAGCTCTGCATTGGGTATTGAAGGAAGTGGAAGACGGTAGGTTA
Organism: Rosa rugosa; assembly: GCF_958449725.1. NCBI lineage: Eukaryota > Viridiplantae > Streptophyta > Magnoliopsida > Rosales > Rosaceae > Rosa > Rosa rugosa. Next base: position 60,179,912 of record NC_084820.1, on the reverse strand, counting down.
ATTACTTCAAGGATAGTGTCATTTGATTTAGCGGAGGAGAAATTTCATGAGATTCCATTTCCCCATCCTCCCAATCCAAATGACAATGGGTTTTTGATTGCCGAAGTTGGAAATCCTTGTAATTGCTTAACTCTAGTCTTTCAAACCGTGTATTGTGATGTTGCTGGCAATTTAAAGTTGTGGGTTATGAAGGAGTATGGAGTCAAGGAATCTTGGACTGAAGTCATAAACATCTCTCCAGAGGTTATGGATGAAGATGAAAACATCCCTTTAGAGTTTATGTATGATGGTGAACCGTATACATACATGGCATGCATTTCTGATAATGGCGAGATTTTGATGCAGCTGGAACCTGTAGGCACCTTGGCATTATATAACCCAAGGGAAAAGAAATATAGGACTGTCATGGGCTATCCTGATTACATGTATGAAACTGCCCCTTATATAGAAACTTTAGTTTCACCAGTAACCGGCAGTACTGGCGCAAGTGTGTGATACTGGCGCAGCAACTCCCCTTCACTGCACTCCTTTTGTTTGATACTCTGAAATCGTATGCCGTGTTTATGTTTTGCTCCTTCTGTATGAGATGCTGAAGTCATATGTCACGTTAGGTTTTGCCACTGGTCACTCAATATCTTCTCATCCAATGGTTGTTAGAGATAGTCAGGGCGTGCCACTTTTATGATTCAAGTTCTATCTCAACTGTCTGTATTCGAGTCATTACTTCTGAGGTGAAAACTGAAACTGATCATTACTCTTTAGATTAAATCTAACTTTTGCTGTAAAGATGACTCGCATTGGTGAAACTTTTGTATGCGGTATACCTTTGCCTCTTTATGTTGCGCTATTATCATGCTTTTAACGTAAATGCTACTCAAATTTCAAGATCTGCCCCTAATTTTTGGTGCAATGTACTGCATGACTTTTCGGAATGCAGCCTGGTAATCTTCATTTATGTTTTTATCTATATTAATAAGAAAAAGATACTCATTCCCCTAGAGTCAAAATCACTTTGCTTATTCCTTCCCAAACTTCTCTCTCCTTTTTTTTTTTTAGGTTTCACTTTTAATCTTGCAAGTTTATAGCTATTACAAGACAGACTGCAGGTGCATATAATATTTTGCATCTAATTCTATGGTAAGATGATGTGCTTATCCTTCTCACACTATGTTTTTAACAAAGCAGGTAGTCTTCAAGAGCATTGATATGCATTAACCTCCTCCACGTAGAAGCATATTTAGTATTATGTCAAATCTATTTATTTGATCCCATTTCTAATCTCTACTACCTGGTTCAGCTGCATAAATTGGGGAGATTGACATGCTAAAATTTTCATAAGCATGATTTAGTTATCTTGTGTTTGCAAGTGCAGTGTGATGAATAGACACATTTCTACTTTAGAAGTTTGACATGGATTATACATATTTAAGCTGTCTTTTGATTTTGATGCTGTCTACAGTTGGAAAATTGGAATTTAAATGCTCTTAGTAAAGTCAAAAGTTTGATTGTGATTTCCTAGGATTTCGTTCACAGGTTATGTCGCTAGTCTTTTGCACCTGGAATACTATATGCAGTGGATACTCTGAGCTTCATGGAAGAATCTAGGGTCATGCCTGCTAATTAAACTAGGTTCTGATACTAGTTTTCTGTTCTTGCAATTGACCATTGATTGTGGTGGCCATATCTTATGTTAGAAATCTAGAATATAGAAGCTACATAGTTTCCTGGCACAATCGTTTCGGTTCATTTCCTTATTCAAGATCTAGCCTCGTTTTTTTCATAAAAAGTTTTGGTCTCTGTTACCTGATTTCTACTGAATATAACTGGGACCTTTACCATGTATCTCTTACACCTTCTTCTGTTTTGATGCGATTTATACCTGTCTCTCAAAGTCGTACTTCATATATGAACTATTTTTATGTCTCCACTTTGTCTGTGTATAATTTTTAGATGATACTTGGAATAAAACACTTGTTTATTACTTGCTCAAGGATTGCTGCCTTCTTCTCGGAAGAATACTTAATACAGGTCACTGTTGCAGCAATTTGTTCTGTGATAAACACTCTTGATCTTTCCTCGGCCACTTCGTTTCAATGAAGTTACGAGTTAAACATAACTCATTGTCAGATTTGTTGGTAAGCTAGTTGGTCAGTTACTATGTGCCGTTAATCATATCCAGGTATTGAATGAGCTCTGGTTAGGTTTGATGTGATCTGGGTGTCCCATGGTTGGTTCAGACTTCATAGGTCACTTGAAATTGCATTGAGTGGAAAATTGAGCAAGATGTGCCTTTGCTTCAAAAACGATCAACTCAGCCAGCTAGGATGTCTATCTTGAAGGTCTGCTTAGCATAAACAAATTTCCTTCCCTTGTGGGACTTCCATATCATATAAACTGTGAAATGGTTCAAAAAGTTTTAAAAGATGAAAGGGATTAATTACGTTTACTACTATGCTGACATTTTTTTGAAAGATGCAATTGACATCAACTTCTTGCTAATGTTCACATTTTCATCAATCCAATTATGATCGCTTAGTACTCCTCGTATATTCAATCTAATATATTATGATGAAAAGTGTACCGTGCGCTTGGCAGCATTGAGTGAAGGCAGTGTGGCAGTCGGGTACAATTTAGTGTGCAGTTGAGTACAGTTGGAGAAAGAAATCATATCATCGGAGGTCTTCAACTTCTGATAAAAAGTCCCATCTAGTTCCTGGGCGGCGGCAAAGGTATAAAAATCAACATGGTTTAGGTTTTGAAATCGCCACTCGTATATTATTACGATTGCGGATGCCGCTCTCAACAGTCGCCATAAGAGCAACTCCAACAGCTTCTCTATAATTTTTGTATTATAGGGAAGCAAAAGTCAAAGCTTTAAGCAATTTTTCTTCTTCAACTCCAACAGATTCCCTAGTTTACAGCAATCTCTAAAATCTCTAAATTCTTCCTTAAAATTTTAGAGATTGCTGTAAATTTAGGGAATTTTGTTTTCTCTCTCCTCACTTTCCCTAAAATGGAGAAAGTTATAGGGAATCTGTTGGAGCAAAAGATGCTCATTTTTCCCTAAAATAGAGAAAAACTAAAATATGGGGAAGCTGTTGGAGTTGCTCTAAGTAGGAATTTTGGTTAGTATGTTTGGCGAACAAGTTGAGCAATTGTTGTAAGGAGAGGCATTTGTTTCCGTCCTATAATATAATGTTTGGTCACTGAATTTGGATATAATATTTAAGATATCTAAGTATGCGTTATTCGTGTCAATCTGGCTTTGGAAATTATCAATGAAATTTTATTCTTTTGACGAAATAGGTTTCATCATTTCACAATAAAAAATAAAATAAAAAAGGTTAATGGCCTTAATACCCACTACGTTTTTTCTGTATTGTTAGTTTACATACAAACTTATCTATTTTACTCAATAACATGATAACTTTTCCAAATTTTTCCAATTTTGCACAATAGGGGAAAAATCATGGGTATCTGATTCATTAAGCCTAAAAGAAATCATCAAGTTAAGGGAACATCAAGTTAAGGGAACAGTTTCTGGGCTCTTTCTGACCCGAGCCAAATAACTACGATATTTTTTTATTAGTTTTGTAGAAATTGCTATATAAACCCAATAAATGGTTTTGAGGGTTCTGAAGTCGCCACAACTGAAATGGCGGACGGTCAGCAGCAACTCGTTCTCTCTGAGTCCCATGACTTGAATGCTATCATCATTGAGATCCTCTTGAGGCTGCCCGCTAAATCTTTAGTCCGATTCCGGTGCGTATCCAAGGCCTGGCGGGACTTGATCTCAGAATCTTATTTCATCAAAAATCACCTCTCCCACATCGACACCAAAAACATCCTCAACTTGAAGCTTCTTCTCTCAACTAGTCCTCCCCAAGCCATAGACTATGCAGCACTATCCAACATCGCTAGTTCCAATAAAAACTTGGAGGTTCTAATAAAAACTCTCATTATTTTTCACTTTCCAAGATCGGATTGACCCAATGTCATGGATTTGATTTTTTTTAGCACTAACCAATTCGATTAGCTAATTTTCAAAAACCGAATCAGCTAGATATTTCAAAAACTAACATTTCAGTATTAAGCCGTTGGTGTTAGCTGATAACACCAAAAAAATAAAAATAAAAAAATAAAATCTCGGTTTCAGTTTTATACTGTCGGAATAGTGACCAAAAAAAAAAAACAACGTAGTTCACTTTATGGTAATTGGGTTGGACTTGGTAAAATAGTTTGAGTTGTACCCAACCCAAAATGACTCTGATTACCAGTCGACAGGTTCATTTGAAATTGGGGGAAATGCTCTGCAGTCGCCACTTCGCAAACTGAAACACTTGAAAGATGTCGGACGCTCTCTGCAGTCGGCGGCAGAAACAAGTAGTTCTCTCCGGTACCGCACCTAGCTCCGAGTCTGTTGATTTAGATTGCGTCATTGACGACATCCTCTCACGGCTACCGGCCAAATCGCTGCTCCGATTCCGATGTGTGTGCAAAGCATGGCGGGCCTTGATCTCCGACCCTTATTTCATCAGAAAGCACCTCAGCTGCATCAACACCAAAATCAGCACCAGCTACTCTCTCCTTACCAGATCTGAAATTTTCCGATCCGCAGAGTACGAAGCAATATTGAAGTGTTTGAGCCATGATGATCCTCTTCCAAGCAGAAGGCTTGATTTTCCTGTACTTGATCGACTGGTTTGTATTTCTAACATTTTAATAGTTGGCAGTTGCAATGGCTTGATATGTCTAATACTTGATTTTGTTACTGAAGAATCCTTTACCTTTATGTTATGGAATCCTTGTACCGGAGAATACCAGGTCCTACCACAACCTCCCGTTCATGCCTCCCGCGGATGTTTTTTCGGGTTCGGTTATGATTCAACCACTGATGACTACAAAGTAATAGTGGGTAGCTCTATATATGAATTTGTTGTTGTCTTTATGCTAAAAAAGGGTTCATGGAGGAAGCTTGAAAGGCTCAACAGGTATTTCGTGGTGAATTGGTTTGGGTGTTTAGTTAACGAAGCTCTGCATTGGGTATTGCCGCAAGAGGAAGACGGTAGGTTAATCGCTTCAAGAATAGTGTCATTTGATTTACGGGAGGAGAAATTTCGTGATATTCCATTCCCCTATCCTCCCGATGCAAATGACTGGCAGGGTTTAATTCCAGATGTTGGAATTCTTTGTAATTGCTTAACTCTAGAGTTTCAGACCATGTATGGCGGAGTTGGCAGCAATATAAGGATATGGGTTATGAAGGACTATGGAGTCAAGGAATCTTGGACTGAAGTCATAAACATCCCTTCAGAGGATTTGGATGAAGATGAACTGTGTACAAGCATTGCATGCATTTCTGAGAATGGTGAGATTTTGATGCAGCTGGGAGTTATGGGCGCTTTCCCCATGGCATTATATAATCCGAGGGAGAAGACATGTAGGATTGTCATGCACAATCATGATTCCGTGGATTCTACTGCTCCTTATATAGAAACTTTAGTTTCACCATTAACCGGCAGTACTGGCGCAAGCGTGTGAGACCAACACAGCAACTCCCCTTCCCTGCACTCCTTTTGTTTGATATGCTGAAGACGTATGCTGCATTTATGTTTTGCTCCTTCTGTATGAGATGCTGAAGTCATATGTCACGTTTAGATTTTGCCACTGCTCACTCAATATCTTCTAATCCAATGGTTGTTAGCATGTCTGTATTCGGGTTATTAGTTCTGAGGTGAAAACTGAAACTGATCAGTACTCTTTAGATTAATTCTAACTTTTGCTGTAAAGATGACTCGCATTGGTAAAACTTTTGTATGCGGTATGCCTTTGCCTCTTTATGTTGGGCTATTATCATGCTTTTAACGTAAATGCTACTCAAATTTCAAGTTCTACTTGCCCCTAATTTTTGCTGCAACTGCATGACTTTTCGGAATGCGGCCTGGTGATCTTCATTTATGTTTTGATCTATATTAATAAGAAAAAGATACTCATTCCTCTAGAGTCAAAATCACTTTGCTTTTTCTTCCCTAACTTTCTCTCCGTTTTTTTTTTTTTTGGGTTTTCACTTTTAATCTTGCAAGTTTATAGCTATTACAAGACAGACTGCAGGTGCATATAATATTTGCATCTAATTGTTCTATGGTAAGATGATGTGCTTATCCTTCTCACACTATGCTTTTAACAATAATCATGTCAATTCAAGCAAGTAGTCTTCAAGAGCGTTGATGTGTATAAACCTCCTCCATAGAGAAGCATATTTAGTATTATGTCCAAAGTTTTAAGTTTCTCCGAAACTGCCAAAATATCCGTCGAAATTTCCGTAAATTTGAAGTACCGAAACGAAATTCATATGCTATATCATTTCCGTTAGGAGTTTCCTAAAATTTTCCGAAACTTTCGGTACATTTCCGCGAAATTTTTAATTTCCGAAATATCTACACACAAAAAATATATTAAAAAATTCACACCGAAATTTCTGTGAAATTTGTTTGTCACTAACAAAATATGAAATTTTGATTTTTCTTTTTTTCCAATCAAGTTGAAATCGGATACAACAAAACCCTCTTTGCTTTATCTGCTACTAAAGTATTCATGCTTCAAGTCTCCAACCACATCATGATTCTATTTGCAACGAGGCAAATTATGGAAATGACAGGGGCAGTGGCAAATCATGGCACTATAACCAATATTGTAGTGATGATCATACTACTTATCCTGGTGCAAATCGTGAATACAATTTTAGAGCTAGGGATGCACAAGGAAGACGTGATAGCCATTTGTCTCTAAATGAGTTTGAATCACTTTCTTCAAGTCTTGACTTAATGGATATAGGAACTCAATATAGTGATAACCCTAACCCATTCCATTCTCATTATCCTCATCATGAAATGAGTTCTACCTCAGAAAGTACTTACGGAATTGGATCAAGCTCACAAGGTGGAAGCACATATGGCCTTTTTTATCATTCTTCATCCCAAATGCCGTATGCTTCATACAATGAAACACCATATAGGGTTATTCCACAATATCCGATATATGGATTGCATGTGGGAAGAGATCAACACACATACATTACCCATGTGATGAAGTACCAAAATCATTTCCAAAATTCATGTACTTGGGACTTGGGAGCAGTATGCCAGTATTTTATGATACTAAATGGGACCAGTTCAACCACATGGATCGAACTACATCGTAGTAGCTTTTATTACTAATACTTTATATTGTTTTTGTTGTACTTGTTCATTTTTCATTCACGGGGTTTTGGTATTACACCCCCCTCCCCCCCCCCCCCCCCCCCCCCGGTTGTATATGAAAAAGGCGTGATGGTCAAGCCTCCCACTGGGTTCCAGCCATTAAAAAAAAAAAAAAAAAAGTAAATCACATTCACATTGTCAATATACAAAATATTTATAATTACATATAGATAAAAATAATAGTTTAGCAACTTACTACAGTTTTAGTTAATTACTCGTCTATATTAAATACCACAATTCTATTATTTATGTATAATTTTAGAGAGGTTATATTGTAAATAGGTTTATTATAGGTTAGTTTAGTCTGTATAAAAGTTTCATTGAAAAATATCATTTTATAAATGCAATTAATGTGATTTCTTTATTTTTAACCGAAATTTCCACCGAAATCAAAACTTTCTCCGAAATTTCCTTAAATTTGAAGTACCGAAATCGAAACCAAAACCAAAATTTGAAACCTTGATTATGTCAAATCTTTTTATTTGATCCCATTTCTAAACCCTACTATTTGGTTCAGCTGCATAATTTGGGGAGTTTGTGATGTAGGACCAATAAAGCAGAACTCTAGAACTCGGGTTTATTTGCAGCAGTCTCGATTGTAGAAAGAAAAGGGATTTAGAGAAAGGAAAATGAAAAAAGGGATAGGGCTACTAGCATCATACCAGTAGGGTTATTAGGCATCACACCTAAGATTAGGTTGCATCACACAAACGTGGAGAGAAGCAAAAGCTTTATCGGCGACAACAACCACTCCCAACCCAGCCCATCGTCACCACCGCCATCAACTACCCCAACCATCATCTTGCATCGTTTCTACTTTCTACCATATGGGCATCAGTTAAAACATCAACAAAAAGCAATTGCCAATTGGGTATCGTTTAAATTAAGACCAAAATCGTTTCAATGCTTAATCTTAATTTACAAAGGTACTTCAAGTCTTCAATGCGTGGCTCATTCAAGAGCTGAGATTTTCGTCCAAGATATGAGGATTTTTGATTTTCTAGCAATTTCTTGAAATCTACGTCCAATTTTTTAGGATTTTTGATATTCATTAAGCCTAAAAGAAATCATCAAGTTAAGGGAACAAATTCTGGACTCAGGGAATTTGTAATTCCGACCCGACCCAAATAACTATCGTTTTTTTGTTTTTTGGGAAATTGCTATATAAACCCATGAAATGGTTTTGAGGGTTCTGAAGTGGCCACAACTGAAATGGCGGACGGTCAGCAGCAACTCGTTCTCTCCGAGTCCCATGACTTGAATGCCATCATCGTTGAGATCCTCTTGAGGCTGCCGGCTAAATCTTTAGTCCGATTCCGGTGCGTATCCAAGGCCTGGCGGGACTTGATCTCGGAATCTTATTTCATCAAAAATCACCTCTCCCACATCGACACCAAAAACATCCTCAACTCGAAGCTCCTTCTCTCAACCACTCCTCCCCAAGCCATAGACTACGCAGCACTATCCAACATCGCTAGTTCCAATGAGGAAGATGATGGCCCAGTTGCAAGCAGAGAGGTTGACTATCCGGTAGATACCAGACATTTCTGTTTGGAAGGTTTTGTTGGTTCCTGCAATGGCCTGGTATGTTTGTTATTGGATTGCAGTGTTGTGTTATGGAACCCTTGCACTAGAGTGATCCAGTCATTACCAAGTCCTAGTCGTTTCAGTAGGAGTTGTTTGTTTTATGGGTTCGGTTATGATTCCGTCACCGATGATTGCAAGATAGTAGTGGGAGGTTATAGGCCTCTTGCTGGAAGTGGTCACGGCTACCACTTGCAGCACGGGGAAGGTTTTGAGGAAACCATGATTGAGGTCTTTGCACTGAAAACTGGTTCTTGGAGGACCCTTGAGAGACTTGATTTTGTTATGTTGTTTGGCCAGGGCTGCGTTGTAAATGGAGCTCTGCATTGGTTAAAGCATCAGCCGTCGGAACATGGCTTAATTGTTTCGAATATAATGTGTTTTGATTTAGCGGAGGAGAAATTTCGGGAGTTTGCAGTCCCCTGTCCTCCGAATTATGTAGGGAGGAATTATTTCTCTGTGGGAATTGGAGCTATTAGGAACTGTCTGACTGCGTACTTTGAACCGAGAGATGGGTTCGATTATAGAATGTGGGTGATGAAGGAGTATGGGGTCAAGGAATCTTGGGCTGAAATCATAAGAATTCCTTTTGAGGTTTTGCCTCAAGATTACGAGATATGCTTGCAGCCTTTGTTCATTTTTGAGAACGATGAAGTTTTGATGAATATCAATGGGGACGTCTTGGCATTGTATAATCAGAAGGAAAAGACATTTAGGAATGTCTTCAAGACTCATGTGGAGAATGGTTGGGGACAAACAACTACTTATGTAGAAACTTTAGTTTCACCATTGATCGCCGGTGCCCCAAACTTGTCAAACCAACACTGTGAGTCTTTTGCTACATTTGTTTGATATGATTATATGATCAAGTCACATGCCACATGTTGGTAGTTATCCTGAAGACCTGCAGAATTTCAGCTCAAGTGGCTTGGTTTGGAGCCATTACTTCTGATTTGAAAAGTGTGTTTTAGATTGGTACTACTTGATGCTAAAATTTTCTGTTTTGTGACTTTGCCACTTTCTTAAGCTGGGAATTCTTGGTGTCCTGCTCTTTTGTTATTTTCATGCTTATAAGCAGATTAGTAATTCTATTGGAAAGTAAAATATTCTATCTTCTTACTGCTTGGTTCAACTGCATAAATTCTGAGAATGTGACATGCAACATCCTTATCTTCATTAATATATTGACAAAGATTGATTATGGGGAATTGGGGTATGGTCAAATCCCATGTTTATTTCTGCCTAAACAACCATTTCTGGGCATGCCTTATCTATGAACTTCACTTGTGTTGTAAGTTTATAGGTATTTACAAGACAATACCCCATGTGCTTTTATTTGTCCTGTGACTATACAATGCGCTTGTCCTTCCTACCGTTTTGTTTCAATGTGAGCTACCATATATTGCAGATCAATAAGAGGGGTGAGCTCTGGTTCTAAGCCAAAGTCAGTGGGGTGGGTGGTGGGAGCTCCCCTTCTACCCTGTTGTTTATCTACACTGGGCTGGAAAGGGAGAAACAACCATTTTACTCAGAAATTTAGCTACAGAAATCACTAGTCGGGAATTTACTGTTGGTGATGGTTCTGCATTCTTCATCAATGATCTGCAGTGTATGGTAGCTCATATTTCAGTATTTGACGATCCACGATGCCTGCTCTGCATGTATCTTCTGACTCAACCTACTTGTTCAAAGTCGTAACTTATAATTGAAACCATTGCTGTAGCTGGGGATTGAATCCGACTTCTGTTTTGGAGGTGGCTTCTTCTTGCGACTTATTAATATTTTGCACCGTATTCATTTTCCACACTTAATGTCAGATTACCAAAGTGAGTTGAATATTCATTCTAGTCATACTATTTGGTTCAGCTGCAGTATTCATTTTCCACACTTAATGTCAGATTACCAAAGTGAGTTGAATATTCATTCTAGTCATACTATTTGGTTCAGCTGCATCAATTTGTGGAATTTCAAATGTTATGAATTAGTATGATGCAGTTAATTTTGTGTTTGCAATAGAATAGGGTCCTTGAATGGAGGATTTTCTAGAATTATGCTGTTTTAGAGTTGGAATTCAATTGCTCTTAGTATTGTTGCAAACCTATTTTGGCCTTCAGAAAGTTCAGGTCTGCCACATTAATCGTAAGTCTTACCATGAATCTCTCAAACCTCATCAGAGATAGTTGGACACACGTGTTGAATTTGACAATTTTCTTACTTTTCATCCCAAAGTGATAAATTCATACTTCAAGTTCATCAATAATGTATTCCAAAAACATGTCTGAGTAGTGCATTCATCTGGATGGAAAATACGAAAACCATACCAAGTTACTAACATGCTTAGTACATAAGATTAGTCAGTAGCAAGTAGTAACAGAGTATTTAATACGATGGGGTAAATCAGTCAAAATTATAAAATAACGAGATAAATTAACAAACATGTGAATAGATAGGGGTTCGTTTGCAAAAAGATATACTATTTAGGGCGAAGTAATTGGGGTCTGAATCCTGAGATCACCTCAAAGGAAAACCAAGGGAAGATGTCGGTCACTCTCTGCAGTCGGCTAGTTCTCTCAGATGAGATCATTGTTGAAATACTGGCGAGGCTACCCGTAAAATCCTTAATCCGATTCCGCTGTGTATCCAAGGCATGGCGTGCTTTCATCTCCGACCCTTATTTTGTCAGGAAGCACTTGAGCCACAGCGACACCAAAAACAGCTTCAACTTGAACCTCCTTCTCTCAACCTATCTCGCCACTTCCATACACTACCGAGCTTTATTGAAGATTGAAGAAGACGGCACAGTTGCAAGCAGCGAGCTCCAGTATCCGATTCAGGTACCTAACGCATTTACTTCACGTATCTTGGAGAAACGTTTGGTTGGTTCTTACAATGGTCTGATATGTTTGTCATTTTACGGCGATACCGCCGATACGTTTATGTTATGGAACCCTTGTACTGGAGAGTCCAAGTTATTGCCAAAACCTACCGCTTTCGATACGAGTTATGGAGTGTTCTATGGATTTGGTTATGATTCCGCTGCTGATGATTGCAAGATAGTAAGGGGGAATTGTAGGTCACGTAATGGAGGGGGTATAGGTGATGGTCCTCAGGAAACGATCATTGAGGTCTTTGCACTAAAGACTGGCTGTTGGAGGACCCTTGAGACTGTCGATAATGTTGTATTATCGGACCAGGGCTGCTTTGTAAACGGAGCTCTTCATTGGTTTAACGAGCAGCGGTTCCCAGTTGCTTTAATGTGTTTTGATTTAGCGGAGGAGAGGTTTCGGGAGGTTGCAGTCCCATATCCTCCTGGTTTTGTAGAGGAACATTATTTTTCTGTGGGAATTGCAGTTATTAGAAACTGTCTCACTGTGTATTTCGAACCCACTAATGGGTCCGATTACAAAATGTGGGTGATGAAGGAGTACGGGATCAAGGAATCTTGGGCTGAAGTCATGAGTATTCCTTTTGAGGTCTTGCCTGGAGATTATGTATTAGGCTTGGAGCCTTTATGCCTTTTTGAGAATGATGAAGTTTTGATGAGTCTTGATCGGGAAGCCTTGACATTGTATAATCAGAAGGAGAAGACATTTAGGAATATCTTCAAGTGTCGCGAGGATCATTTTTGGAGTGAAACAGCTACCTATGTAGAATCTTTAGTTTCACCCTTCACCATGTTCGTCTGAAATGTTGAAGCCGTATGCCGTATGCTGGTAGTTGTCATCCCTGAAGATGTGCAGAATACCAGCTCAACTATAACTCTGCGGATTGAATGTAACTAGTGCTGTAGATTGGTAGCACTTGATGCTAAAATTTTCCGTTTTGTGACTTTCTCTGGTTTATTAAGCTTCAAATCTTGGTGTCACACTTATGCTTATCTTGGAATGCAAAAACACACCAATATTTTGTGAAGAAGGACCTGGTTTCCTTGTGTGCGCCAGTCATGGCACGCATTTGATATCCTGGTCTTATGTTGTGAAGAAGGCCTGAGCTACCTCCATTCAATCATTGAACTATCTTTTCAGTCAAGATTGAACAAACAAGCAAAACATGACATCTCATTTTGCGATTCGAGCTACTTTATGAGCTTTACAAAGAAACTTTATGTTTTACTTGAATTCTCAGCAAGCACAATATTTATAACTAGGCATTCAACAATAATCTCATCTCCCTCAACAATTGTAGGTGAGATTTTAAGTTCTTCCCTCTTCCCCAACTCTGTGTTGAGTTGGACATAGTTCTTTCATGAATCTAGATGCAACAATAAAATGCGTCCCCTAAAGGATCAATGCATTGCCAATCCTCGACACGACAACTTGCTACTATTTGGGAGAATAGTCACTTTCTTCCCGTCATTCATGCTTTCAATTTGATATTTTTGATTCGTGTTGTAATTACGTATAATACGTTGTGCTATAATTTCTCACAAAAATGTAATACAAAGATATATCACCGAAAACACAGGCCCAAACAGAAAGAGATCATAAATCCAGCCCGCACGATAAGGGAAAGGCCCTTATAAGATTCCAAAGTTTCCAACACTCGGACCAACCCTCACTCGGAGCATCCTGAAGAGGCAAAAGGGGAAAGGAGCAAGACCACAAACGCTACCGGAAATCTCACTCCGGCTACGGTTCCGGTGAACGCTGGAGCGACCGAATTTGTAAGTTTCGATACTTTAAACAGTTTAGCAGCAGTTTTGTACAATCTGGGGTTTCTTTCAGTCAATTTGGGCGAGAGAGAGAGAGAGAGTAATTACAATGGGGGACGTCGATGTCGTGCTTAAGCGAGCTCATACCAACTTCGGCGACTACGAGGAAGATGTGATTGTGGAGATCCTCGCAAGGCTACCGGTCAAATCCTTGATTCGATTCCGGTGCGTCTGCAAGTCATGGCGTGCTTTGATCTCCGATTCCTATTTTATAAAGAAACACCTCAGCTACGGAGAGAGAGGCATCACCAAAAGCACTTACAGGCTCATCATTTTCATGCTGGATCCTCCCTCGCCGTTGGAAATCCTAGCCTTGAGAAATATGAAGGATGATGATGATGGCGATGGCGCTGCGGGTGGTCAGTTTGCAGTCATTCAGCTGGATTGTCCGGTAACAAAAACTATCACTTATTCCCGTCATAGAATTCTTGTTGGTTCTTGCAATGGCTTGGTATGTGTAGAACTTGACTCGGAGGTCATTATGTTATGGAACCCTTGTACTAGAGACTCCAAGGTTTTACCAAAACCTCCTCGAGTTATAAACTCTGAGTTTATCTACTGCTTTCATGGACTCGGGCATGATTCTGCTAGTGATGACTACAAGGTGATACGGGGGTTCACTGATTATCTTGCTAAGAAAATCATGATTCACATCTTTTCACTGAAAACAGGTTCATGGAGGACTGTCGAAGACATTGATTATGTTAGATCAATAAGGGGGCAGGGGTTGTTCTTAAATGGAGCTCTGCATTGGTTATATAGTCTACCTGAAGGGGGCTCAAGAATTTTGTCTTTTGATTTAGGGGCGGAGAAATTTCAGAAGACGATTCCATTACCCTATGATGACTGGTTTCGTGATCCCTTGATTCATAAAAATTGTCTCTGTGTACTTACTTGCCCAACTGGGACCAACAATTTCAACATATGGATGATGAAAGAATATGGGGTCAAGGAATCCTGGACTGAAGTCTTACAATTTTCTTTGTTTGACGAGAAGATTTATGCAGAGTATTTTGATGATAATACAAAATATTTCAGGCCTGTGTGCATGTTAGAGAATGGTGTAGTTTTGATTGACGAGAAGATTTATGCAGAGTATTTTGATGATAATACAAAATATTTCAGGCCTGTGTGCATGTTAGAGAATGGTGTAGTTTTGATTGACGAGATGGGTATGTGTGAAGACATATTGGTATTATCTAATCTAAAGGAGAAGACATTCAAGGATGTTGTTGAGGTCGTGACGAGCTTGGACATTAGAACGGTTACTTACCGAGAGACATTAGTTTCACCAGACGTCCACACATACAAAACCAACAATGTGAGTCTTCTTTATCCATTAACTGTTAGAATTTTAGTAGTGTGGTTACCCTGTGTCAGTTGTCGGGACTACCTTGAGTCATACATTTGGCAAAGTTTGCTTTTGGGTTTGCTATTTTGTAACTTATCCACTTTCTTCAGCTTTCATCCATATTG